>NW_026440758.1:0-59483 GCF_025698485.1 Gossypium arboreum | reverse complement strand
CAAAAAGAGCCTTGGTTAAGTGGAAGGGTGCCACAGGCTCCTAGAAAAGTGGCGGTGGAGCTTTGGGAAGGAAGGGATCGATTCCTGTGTTGGCAAATAGATGATTTATTTTTTAGTGGGAGGGGTAAGTGTTGGAGTTGTGATTCCCAAAAGGAGGTTGGATCGTTTAAATGCTTGGATTAAGGAGGATAAGGAGAAGGGATTTGGATGAGGCTAGGGTTGGTTTTATGGAAGAAGGGTCGGGGGCTATGTTGTTAGTATTTGCACTTGGTATTGGTGGTGCCGTTTTCTTCCTTTAACACCTTAGGGTTGTTTTTCCTCTTTTTCCTCTCTGAAACTACCACCTCCCTATTCCTCTTCTTCTATTTTTTTTCTTCTTCTTCAAAACTATTCATCAACCTTTATTCATCAATACTTTTCAAATCCATAAAAGCAAATCTATCATTGCCGATTTCTTCAAAGCCTTTCTCCTATGTTCTTTTTTTTATTAATTTTCAATTATCTTTTCTTAATCCTAGATCTCGACCGAATTTACTTCAAGGTTGTAGCCCAATTATCATCTTCTTCATCACACAAAAGGAAAAACCATAGATTTGGGGGCTTATAAAAACTTCAAGACTTTGGGGAATCGAGTTCATGTTTGATAGATAAATCTACACTAGATTGGTGGAAATCAAGTGGGGTAAGGGTAAACGATCATCTCGGACCGTTTTATTTTGCAAAGTTAAGAAAAAAGTCCCTAAAATTGGAGGATTTGGGAATATGGCTCTAAGATCTTTAACATTTTTCTTTCGGGACTAGAGTCTTCTTAAGCTTGAATCTAAGGCGTGGTTCATTGGAGCAACGGATTGAGCTAACTATCGATTTTGGCAAAAGGTAAGGTTTCAAAGGTTTTAGGGATATTTCGATCATGGATAAGTAAGTTTTGGGGGTTTAGTGATTATGGTTTGTAAAAAAGTCTAATAAATTGTAGGACATCGAAAGGGATCTCAAGGGTCTAATCTTTTAACACCCTTTCTTAGTTCAATTAAAAGGAAATGAAATTCCGCATTTCATGGTCATTAAGTATGTGAATGCTCTCAAGTCATAGAGGAATTGTTAGATCGCACGCAAGGTGGTGCCGTCCGGGGATGCTTTAGGATTTAAAAAGGCGATGGGCCAAAAGCCCAATGGGTTTGGACCAATATGGGTAAGAATGGGCAAATTAGCTTAGGTAGATGGTGGAATCAAATTGCAAAAACGATAAAAATTTAAATTAGCTTTGCGAGCGAGATCAAAATTACCCTAAAGAGCAAAATTACAAATTACCCTAAAGAGCAAAATCCCGATATACCCTAGGGTTTTAAATTGGGAACGCATGATTGATCAATGTTGTATTTTAATGATATGCTTTTATTAATATCTTGATGGGGTTGGGGTATTAATGGAGGAATTCAAAGTGGTTCATCCACGTTTGAGGCTTTCCTCAATGAAATTTGAGGCGTTTCAATTGGGTGTGTAGGGGGGTGGGTTGAGATATTCCCCATGGTGTGTAGGGCTTGCACAAAAGGTTGGTGGGTTGAGTAGTTCCCATGGGCTTGCATTCATTATTTTTGATACCATGTTATTGAACGGGCCTTGGCCAATTTATGTTAAAAAGGGCTAAGGCCTTCTTTGATTCAAAAGGGCTTTCCCTTGTTCTTATCTAATAGGGCTTAGGCCCAATGGGCTCGAGCTGAATTGGGCTTTGGATGGGTTTCATAACCGAAGTTTTCCAAACTCACCCTTCCTCTTCCCTCCTTGGTGAGCCCAAGTTGGGGACTTGGGTGGGGATTCAAGTGGCCATGAAGATGGATTGCCAATTTTAAATAAGTTTAGCATTTAATTTGGATTATTTTATTTTTATTATGTTTAAAGTTGTAATGGCCTTTTTAATTATTTTTATTTTGGGGATTATTAAAGTTAGCACTAGGTTTTTTATAAAAACTACTTGATTTTTAAAAGATCAGAGCGCAAAGTTTCCAAAGTAAATTTTTCCAAGGAAATAAATATTTTAAACAAACGTTTTAACAAACATTTTCTTAAGACGGACATAATCAAACGATTTTCTCAAAATTATAGAGATGTTAGAGTGTGGTGGTGGTGTATGTCAGGATTGATCCCGGAAGAGCTTGGTACTTAGAAATCACGGACTCCCCTCTTTTTCCCGGTTTCCCACCGTGCACTTCATTACTTTAACCACCTTTAAAAGTGTCTTTACAACACCAACCCTTTTCCAAACTAAAATCGGAATGTTTTGAACGCATCAATGTGGCCACGATCCTCATAACCCGGGGTTTGGGGTTACATTTAGTGGTATCAGCCGGGCAACAACTTCCGGGATGGGGAAAAATCTTTTCAAAAACTTGGGCCTAAGAAGGGTATTTTTAGAAATGGTAAGTTTTTAAGATGTTCAAGTTTTTTTCTATTTGTTAAACAGGTTAAATCAATAGTTTTAAAATAAAAGTGTTTTCAAATAAAATCTTTTATTTTAGAAACAAAAACATGGTATTTGAAATTTTAAATAGTGATAAATGAGTGGACCCAAATCCCCACAAAATCTAAGTATCTTTCCCATATATATTTTTTGCGTAAATAATTGTAGTAATCGAGCCTTAGAGATAGAGCTATTGATGATGTAGTATTAGGACTACAAATGAACCATAGCTAAATTATGATTGCGAAATAACTTTAAAACTTTATCGTCATAAGACATCGATAAAGGAAACCAAAAACTAATGTCATAAAATTCGTTCGATAAATCGTTATGAGTACAAGGGCTACTCGAGGAAGAGGGTGGTACGAAATGCCTCAAAGGGATCGGCGCATTGAACCGCTCCCGGGGGAGCCCCCACCGATTAATGAAAATGGGCCGATGCCGGGCGGGATGAGCTTTTCTCGGCCATGTTGAGGGTTTTGGAAAGGGTGGGGAGCTAACGCCGGGCCCATGAATAGGGGTCCATTTAACACTTGCCAAAGGAGATTTTAGGGGCTTCGGTGGCCCCAAATGTGGGAAAATCGGGTTAAGCCGAGCGGATCATGGCCCGGACCTCGGAGAGCGGTTGAAAGGCGGGTCTTTTGGGATGAAGCGGCGTGGTGGATTTGGAGAGAAGGTACCCCAAAGAGGGTGACATGGGAGGTTCAAAGACCTTTAAGGAAATATGTTGGAGCTAGCTATGTAGATGCAGCAAAAGGAGTTCCCTAATCACCGGGTTAAGACCATTTAATATGGGGAGCTCGATTGAGTCGGTATGCTAATGGCATCGTTTCCCGAATATGAGCGAGCGTTTTGAGGATGGCCTTAGAATGAGTTAGGTGCCATATTCCAGAGGGAGCGAGATTTAAGCGGTAGAGAAGGCTAAGATAGCCAGGAAGTAACAAACCCAAACGGAGGAATCGTGATAAGGACCAATGCGAGGATCTGGACCGGTGCGAATCGAAATGTTAAGAGAGCTAGGATGGGGAACCATTCGGGCCGGTGAACAGAGGAAGCTTGTGGAGATTTGGGCGAATGCATCAAGGAGTCGGAAGGTGGGCTTGTTTTGTGGGTCTAAGGAGCATAGGATTAAGGATTGTCCTAGAGGCCCCCCAAGTGGGGAACAAGGGGGACACGGCCAACTTGGGGATGGACCACCCGGAGGTGGACAAGGTCGCGAGGTAATGGCGGGGCGGGGCCCTTTATTGGTAAGGATGCCGCCACTTTGGGCGTGTCCCTTGGGAGGTGAGACGATGTCATAAGACGTTTTTATCTATGGTGTATTTTGCTCGATTGATGTGGGATCAACCCATTCAATGTGGATATAACATTTGGGATGGCCTTGAGGAAGATGGGGGTGTCTTGATAAGTCCTTTAGGTCATTCGGTTAAGGTAGAAACTCTTCAAGGAGGTCCTCGAGATTCAAGGCAAGGTTTTCGTGGGGATTTGATGGAGTTACCGTTTGAAGAATTGATCGATCCTAGGGATGGATTGGTTGACCAAGCATAAGGCAACTTTGGATTGTGCCTAAGAGGATGGTGTTAAAACCCAATGATGAAGAGGTTATGATCATTGGAGCGAAGGATTACTTATCCAATGTAGTATCGGTTGAAAAGGCGCAAGGGATCGAGGCATATCGCTTTGGTAAGTCAAAAACGAGGATCCATGGGAGACCATCAACGTTAGGGAACGGATGTTTTCCGAGCTTCGGATTACCTCCCAATCGGAAGTTGAGTTTGGAATCGATTTACTGGGACCCCCTCTATTGCACCCTATAGGATGGCCCAAGGGTTGGTGGCAAGGCTTAAATTCAAGAGCTATTAGATAGAGGCTTATTAGGCCTAGGTGCCCTTGGGAACCTCCTTTGTAAAGAAGAAGGAGCGATGATGATCGATTATCGCCATTGAACAAACCCGATTAAAATAAGTATCCACTACCAAGGATTGATGACCTATTCGATCAATTTAGGGAGCCGATTCCAAAATCGATCTTGTTCGGATACCATCGCTAAGGGTAAAAGAAGGGATATTCATAAGCAAAATTTAACTCGGGACATTATGAGTTTTGGTCATGCCTTTTAAGAAGACTCGCTTTATGGATCCGATGAATCGAGTATTCCAACCTTACTTGGATCGGTTTGTATTCCTTTATCGGGAATATTTGGTATACTCAAAGGGAGGGAAGCATGATGAGCATCTCCGAGTTCAAGTGTTAAGGAGAAGGAGCTCATGCAAATTTGCAAGTGTGAATTCGTGAAAGAGGTAACCTTTAGGGCATGGGTTCTCCCGGGGATTAAGGTGGATCCTCGAAAATTGAAGCTATTGAATGGAAGCCACCTAGGTCGATTAAATTTGAGTTTTGGGTTGGGGTTACTTGGGTTTGTGGAGGGTTTCTGATGGCGGCCCGCAAAACTCATAAGGAAAGGAGTACCATTTTCGGACCAGAAACAAAAAAAGCTTTTGATCGTTGAAAAAGGTATTGACGAACGTGTTGATTCAACGGGTCGGGAAAGATTCAAGATATAGCGTTTCGCATGTGGGGTTAGGTTGCGTGCGGGGCAAGGTGGTCCATCATCCGCACTTAAGGCTCATGAGGTGAATTACCCACCATGATTTGGAGCTAGCGGTGATTTTTGCTTAAAAATTTGGAGACATTACTTATATGGGGAAAGTGCATCATATACACGATCATAAGAGCTTAAAGATTTGTTGACTCGAAGGAGTTGAACCTTAGGCAAGGTGGGTGGAGTTGCTTAAAACTCGATGTTCATAGAGTACCACCCGAAAGGCTAATGTGGTGGCGGATGCATTGAGTCAAAGGGTTTTACGGTTTGAGGCCTTGTTCCAGATTAAGTCTATTCGATGATGGAAGCTTTTGGGAACCAAGTAAGGCCTACTTGGAGTAATTAAGAAAAAAGTTAAGGGCGCATTAGCTCTTTGGCCCAAAGTTAAGAGTGTGAAACGAGGATTTTGGGTTGAACGGGAGTTCTGTTTTCGGAAGGGTTTGTATTCCAAAGGATCCCGAATTGAGGCTTAATTCTAAAAGAGGCTCATGGTGGACTCTGCCGGAGGGAAAAGTTATCCGAGACTTCGAGGTGTCGGTGGGATTAAAAGAGGGTGAAAATTTGTTGGGAAATGTCTGGAAGTTATGAGCACCAATCGTCATTACACAACCGGAAAATTCCACTATGGAAGTGGGAAAGAGTAACAATGGACTTTGTGAGTGGGTTACCTTTGACACCCCCAAGAAAGATTCTGTGGTAGTTGTGGATAGGTTAACAAAATTTCTCATTTCATAATTTGACACTACTCACTACAAAAGTTGGCTTTATTGGGCGGGGTAGTCGTGCATGGGGTGCAGGTCAATAATCTCCCGACGAGACCCTAGGTTTACGCCGGTTTTGGGGAACAAGAAGCGTTGGGAACACGATTGATTTTAGCCCCTTTTCACCCAGGATGGACAAAAGGGTTATTCGGTTCGGAAGATATGTTGAAGGTTGTATCATCGATTTTGTGGAAGTTGGGAGGACTACTTACCATTGGGGAGTTTGCAAATAACATATCAAGCAAGTATTGGATGGCACCATATGCCTTTATGGGAAGATGTCGGCCACGTTTGGAGAGTTGGGAAGAGTGCTTGGACCTTGGGGAAACAAAGCGTTGGTGATAAGGGGTTAAAGGGGCGCCCGATGAGAGTCGATGGATTTGAAGCCCAAAGAGATTGAGTTTTGGGGGATATGGTTTTCTTGAAGGTATCCTTGGAAGAAAATTTTGAGATTTGGTAAGAAGGGTTGGACGGTTTATTGGGCCTTCCAGTTGTTAAGCGGGTTGACCGGGGCTTATCAAAGTTGCCACAAACGCATCGATCCGACGTTTTCATGTATCCATGTTGAGGCGGATCGATCACCCAACTCATATCATACCGGGCTTTAAATTGAATCCCAATTTAACCTTAAGAGGAACTAAAATACTTGATCGTGACGCAAGATGTTGAGAAAAATCAATTCCACTAGTGAAAGTACTTTGGAGAAACCATGGCAAGGAGGAAGCTACCGGGAGGAGGAGGCTATGAACAATACCCTCAACTTTTCGATAAGGTAAAATTTAGGTCGAAATTTCTTTGAGGGTAGAGTTGTAACATCCCGATTTTGGGTTTATTGCGATTTTAATATTTTGTAAAGATTTTTAAAATTTTGTATTTGGATGTGGAATTAGTATTTTGAGTAGGTAAATGGGCTTATAAAGGCCCATGAGTTGGAAACCCAGTTGAATTTTGGAATTTTAGACTTAGGAGTTAGGGGTTCGCTAATGGCCAAGTGGAGTGATGGGTAAATTGCATCACAAAAGAGCCTTGGTTAATGGAAGGGTGCGCCACTAGGCTCCTAGAAAAGTGGCGGTGGAGCTTTGGGAAGGCAAGGATCATTCGTGTTGGCAAATAGATGATTTATTTTTTTAGCGGAGGGGTAAGTGTTGGAGTTGTGGATTCGCTAAAGGAGAGTTGGATTTTAAATGCTTGGATTAAGGAGGGAAAGGGGGAGATTTAAGGGATTTGGATGAGGCTAGGAGTTGGCAATTATGGAATTGAAGAGGAAAAAATCGGGGGCTATGTTGTTAGTATTTGCACTTAGGGTATTGAGTGGTCCCTTTTTTCCCTTTAACACCTTAGGGTTGTTTTTCCTCTCTTTTTCCTCTTAAAACTACCACCCCCCATTCCTCTTCTTCTATTTTTTCTTCTTCTTCTTCAAAACTATTCATCATATTTATTCATCAATACTTTTGAATCCATAAAAGAAATTGATCATTCTTGGATTTCTTCAAAGCCGGTTCTCCATGTTCTTTTGTTTTTATTAATTTGCAATTATCTTTCTTAATCCTAGATCTCATCGTAATTCTACTTCAAGGTTGTAGCCCCACATTATCATCTTCTTCATCACACAAAAGCAAAAACCATAGATTTGGGGGCTTATAGTCAACTTCAAGACTTTGGGGAATCGAGTTCACCGTCTTGATAGATAAATCTACACTAGATTGGGAAATCAAGGAGTAAGGGTAAGTACGATCATCTCGGATCCGTTTATTTTGCAAAGTTAAGAAAGTCAAGTCCCTAAAATTAGGGAGGTCACGATTTGGGCATATGGCTCTAAGACTCTTTAATCGATGTTTTCTTCAGACTAGAGTCTTCTTAAGCGCTGAATCTAAGGCGTGGTTCATTGGAGCAATCGGATTCTGAGCTAACTATCGATTTTGGCAAAAAGGTAAGGTTTCAAAGGTTTTAGGATATGGTTCGATCATGGATAAGTAAGTTTTGGGGTTTAGTGATTATGGTTTGTAAATAAGAACTGTAAGCTAATAAATTGTAGGACATCGAAAGGGATCTCGGCTACTGTCATAATCGTGTGTATTAACACCCTTTCTTAGTTCAATTAAGAAAGTCGAAATGCAAATTCTGATTTCATGGTCATGTAAGTATGTGAATGCTCTCAAGTCATAGAGGAATTGTTAGATCCGCACCGCAACGTGGTAAGCACGCTCTGATGCTTTAGCGTATTTCTAAAAGGGGCTTGATGGGCCAAAATCGCCCAATGGGCTTACTGACCAATATGGGTAAGAGATGGGCAAATTAGCCTATTAGGTAGATGGTGGAATCAAATTGCATAAAACTGATAAAATTATCAATTAGCTTGTGCAAGAGCGAGATCACTAAATTACCCCTAAAGAGCAAAATTACCAAATTACCCTAAAGAGCAAAATTACCGATATACCCTAGTGGTTTTAAATTGGTGAATCGCATGATTGATCAATGTTGTATTTTACATGATATGCTTTATTAATATCTGCTGTATGGGGTTGGGGTATTAATGGAGGAAGTAATCAAAGTGGTTCATCCACGATGGAGGCTTTGCCTCAATCGATCGAATTTGAGTAGCTGCTGTCGAACCGTGGTGTGTAGGGTCGGGGGTTGAGATATTCTCCACATGGTGTGTAGGGCTGGTACGGGCAAGGTAGTGGTTGGTGGGTTGAGTAGTCTCCTGCATGGGCTTGCATTCATTATTTCATGATACTCATGTTATCGAACCGGGCCTATGGGCCACACTGTTATGTTAAAAGGGCTAAGGCCTTGCATCAGATTCTGAAAAGGGCTTCCCACTGTAATCAAGTTATCTAAATAGGGCTTAGGTCCAATGGGCTCGAGCTGAATTGGGCTTTGATGGGTTTCAGATACACCGAAGTTTTCCAAACTCACCCCTTCCTCTTCCCTCCTTGCAGTGAGCCCTAGTTGGTGGACTTGGAGTCAAGGTGATTCAGAGTGGCCATGAAGATGGATTGCCAATTTTAAATAAGTTTAGCATTTAATTTGGATTATTTTATTTTTATTATGTTTAAAGTTGTAATAAGGCCGCTTTTTTAATTATTTTTATTTTGGGGATTATTAAACCTGGTTAGCACTAGGGTTCGCTTTATAAAAACTACTTGATTTTTAAAAGATCACGATGACGCTAAAGTTTCCGCAAAGTAAATATTTTTCCAAGGAAATAAATATTTTAAACAAACGCTTTCAACTTAAACATTTTCTTAAGATCTGACATAATCAAACGATTTTCTCAAAATTATACGAGATGTTAGAGTGTGGCAATGGTGGTGTGCATGTCTAGGATTGGATCCGGAAGAGCTTGGTACTTAAGCAATCTGACGACTCACCTCCTCTTTTTCCCGGTTTCCTACCCGGTGCACGCCTTCTATTCACTTTAACCTACCTTTAAAAGTGTCTTTACAACACCAACTCACATTTTTCCAAACTAAGTAATACTGAATGTTTTGAACGCATCAATGTGGCGATCGATCCGGTCCATAACGCCCGTGCCGGGTTTGGGTCTTACATTTAGTGGTATCGAGCCAGTTGCAACAACTCGATCGTGGATCGGGTCCAAGATCTTTTCAAAAACTTGGGCCTAAGAAGGGTATTTTTAGAAATGGTAAGTTTTTCAAGATGTTCAAGTTTTTTTCTATTTGTTAAACGAGGTTAAATCAATAGTTTTAAAATAAAAGTGTTTTCAAATAAAATCTTTTATTTTCAGAACAAAAACATGGTATTTGAAATTTTAAATAGACCGATAAATGAGTGGCACATCAATCCCTGCACTAAGTCTGTAAGTATCTTTCTGCTTCTATATATATATGCATCGCATCGTAGAATAATATCGTAGATAGTATCGAGCCTTAGAGATAGAGCTATTGATGATGTAGTATTAGGACTACAAGATCGAACCATAGCTAAATTATGATTGCGCGAAATAACTTTAAAACTTTATCTGCTCATAAGACATTCTAGATAAACAAAGGAAACCAAGAAACTAATGTCATAAAATTCGTAATCGATAAATCGTTATGAGTACAAGGGCTACTCGAGGAAGAGGCCGTGGTCGAGGCCGAGGTAGCACTCAAGTCGGATCGGCGCTATCTCGAACACGCATACCAATGGCGGGTACGCCCACCACCGACACTGAAAATAGGCCGATGACCGGCCGCAGGGGATGACGCTTTTCTCGTGCCATGTTGAGGGTTTTGAAAGGGTGGCGAGCTAACGCTCGCCCATGAATAGGGGTCCATTTCGAACGACTTCGGCCAACGGAGTCGAGATTTTAGGGACATATCCGAGTGGCCCCAAATGTGGCCGAAGTATCGTTGGAAGCCACAGAGCGGATCATGGATAACCCGGATCGCCAGAGAGCAGGTTGAAAGGGGCAATGTCGTTGTGCGGGATGAAGCGATCGCTGGTGGATTATCGTGAGAGAAGGTACCCCACCGAGAGGGTGACATGGGAGCTGCTCAAACAGCACTTTAAGGCGAAATATGTTGGAGCTAGCTATGTAGATGCACGCAGTAAAGGAGTTCCCTGAATCGACTCTGGAAATAAGACCATTGTGAATATGAGGCGAGTTTCACGATTGAGTCAGATGCTAATGGCATCGCTTCCTGAATATGAGCGCACAGACGCTTTGGATGGCCTAGAGATGAGTTAGGGTGCTCATAGCTCGCAGAGGGAGCGAGATTTCATCAGACGTAGAGAAGGCTAAGATAGCCGAGGAAGTGAAGCAAACCAAACGGAAGAATCGTGATAAGGACCTAATCGCCTCAGAGGGATGCCGGACCAAGGTGTCAGAATCGAAATGTTAAGAGAGCTAGGATGGGGAACCGCTCGAGCAGCCCGGTGAACATGTAGACGCAAGCTTGTAGAGATTAGCGATGCATCAAGGAGAGTGCCGAAGCGCGTTCGGGCTTGTTTTCGCTGGGTCTAAGGAGCATAGGATTAAGGATTGTCCTAGAGGGCCACCCACTCAAGTGGTTTAACAAGGGCCGAAAGCGACCGCCAACTCTGAGGGATGGACCACCACGCCAAGAGGTCGTGGACAAGGTCGGAGGTAATGGCGTGGACGGGGCACCCGATGGGTATTGGTAACGCGGATGCTCGCCACCCTTTTGTGTATGCCGCCGTCGCACTGGGAGGGTGACGACACTGATGTCATAATCGGTACGCTTTTTATCTATGGTGTACCTTATATCGCTCGATTGATGTGGGATCAACCCATTCAGATGTGGCTATATAACATTTCTGGGCACCGGGCGACTTCGAGGAGATCAGATGTGGGGTGTCCGTGATAAGTCCTTTAGGTCATTCTGTTAAGGTAGAGAAACTCTTCAAGGAGGTGCCTCCGGAGATTCAAGGCAAGGTTTTCGTGGGGATTTGATGGAGTTACCGCTGAAGAATTCGATCCGATCCTAGGGATGGATTGGTTGACCAAGCATAAGGCAACTTTGGATTGTGCAACTAAGAGGATGGTGTTAAAATCACAATGATGAAGAGGTTATGATCATTGGAGAACGGGGATTACTTATCCAATGTAGTATCGGCTGAGGGTCGAGAAACCGATGCGCAAGGGATGCGAGGCATATCCGGCTTTGGTAAGTCAAGTTGAAATCGAGGATCCGACCGTGGAGACCATCGAATCTAGGGAATTCCGGATGTTTTCCTTAAGAGCTTCCGGATTACCTCCCAATCGGGAAGTTGAGTTTGGAATCGATTTGTTACTGTGTGACAGCCTCATTCTATTGCACCCTATAGGATGGCACCAAGGAGTTGGTGGAACTCAAGGCTCAAATTCAAGAGCTATTAGATAGAGGCTTCATTAGGCCTAGTGTGTCTCCTGGGGAGCACCGTCCTGCTTTGTAAAGAAGAAGGACGGAACGATGCGATGAGATCGATTATCGCCATTGAACAAACCGACGATTAAGAATAAGTATCCACTACCAAGGATTGATGACCTGTTCGATCAATTTAGGGAGCTTCGATCTTCTCCAAAATCGATCTTCGCTCGATACCATCGCTAAGGGTAAAAGAAGGTGATATTCATAAGACAAAGATTTCAACTCGATATGGACATTATGAGTTTGTGGTCATGCCGCTTGGGCTAACGAACGACTACGCGCTTTTTATGGATCCGATGAATCGAGTATTCCAACCTTACTTGGATCGGTTGTAGTCGCCTTTATCGATTTATATCTTGGTATACTCAAATAGAGGCGAAGCATGATGAGCATCTCCAGACAGTGCTACAAGTGTTAAGGGAGAAGGAGCTCTATGCGTAAATTTAGCAAGTGTGAATTCGTTGAAAGAGGTAACCTTCCTAGGGCATGTGGTCTCCGCCAGGGATTAAGTTGGATCCTCGTAAAATTGAAGCTATTCTCGAATGGAAGCCACCTAGGTCAAGATCGTAAATTCGAGTTTCTGGGTTGGCAAGTTACTACGTAAGGTTTGTGGAGGGTTTCTGATGGCGCACCTTGACAAAACTCATAAGGAAAGGAGTACCATTTGTCCGACCGAAACAAAGAAAAGCTTTTGATCGCTTGAAAAGGTATTGACCAAGCGCCAGTGTTGATTCAACCGTGTCGGGAAGGACTTCACCAGATATAGCGAGGTCGTCATGTGGGGTTAGGTATGCGATCGATGCAAGAGGGCAAGGTGGTCGCTATACATCACGACTGCCTTAAGGCTCATGAGGTGAATTACCCTACGCATGATTTGGAGCTAGCAAATGTGATTTTTATGCTAAAAATTTGGAGACATTACTTATATGGGGAGAAGTGCATCAATACACGTATCATAAGAGCTTAAAGTATTTGTTGACTCGAAGGAGTTGAACCTTAGGCAACGAAGGTGGGTGGAGTTGCTTAAAGACTACGATCTGCTCGACAGAGTACCACCCAGAAAGGCTAATGTGGTGGCGGATGCATTGAGTCAAGGGTTGTTACGGATTTGAGAGCCTTGTTCGCATGATTAAGTCTATTCGATGATGGAAGCTTGTTGGCGTAACTACAAGTAAGGCCTACTTGGACCGAATGATTAAGGAAAAACAGCTTGAAGGACGATTCATTAGCTCCTGGCCCAAAGAAGTTAAGAGTGGTGAGAACGAGGATTTTGGGTTGAATAAAGAAGGAGTTCTGTGTTTTCGTGGAAGGGTTTGTATTCCAAAGGATCCCTGAATTGAGGCGCTTAATTCTAAAGGAGGCTCATGGTGGACTCTATGCCATGCATCCCGAGGGAATAAGTTATACCGAGACTTATGCGAGAGGTGTACCGTGGCCCTGATTAAAACGAGAGGTGACTAAATTTGTTGGGAAATGTCCGACGTGCAAGAAAGTTGGTCGAGCACCAACTGC
Organism: Gossypium arboreum; assembly: GCF_025698485.1. Lineage (NCBI taxonomy): Eukaryota > Viridiplantae > Streptophyta > Magnoliopsida > Malvales > Malvaceae > Gossypium > Gossypium arboreum. The sequence continues at coordinate 46,274 of NW_026440758.1, read as the reverse complement.
CGTCGGGATTACTACAACCAAGGAAAATTCCACTATGGAAGTGGGAAAGAGTAACAATGGACTTTGTGAGTGGGTTACTTTGACACCCACCAAGAAAGATTCTTGTGGGTAGTTGTGATAGGTTAACAAAATATTCTCATTTCATACTGCTCGCACCGACTACTCACTACAAAAGTTGGCTAAGCTATATGTATGAGGTAGGACTGCATGGGTGCCAGTGTCAATAATCTCCGATCGAGACCCTAGGTTTACGCCCGCTTTTGGAAGTTGCAAGAAGCGTTGGGAACACGATTGATTTTAGCACCGCTCACCCACGCATGATGGACAATGAAAGGGTTATTCGTGTTCGAAGATATGTTGAAAGGTTGTATCATCGATTTTGTGGAAGTGGGAGGACTACTTACCATTGGCGGAGTTTATGCATAATAACACTATCAAGCAAGTATTCGATGGCACCATATGAAGCGCTTTATGGGCTAAGATGTCGACGCCGACGTGTTGGACAGAGTTGGGTGAACGACGAGTGCTTGGACCGGAATTGGTGGCGTATAATCGAAAGCAAGGTTGTCGATAAGGGTCATAAAGGAGGCGTCCGATAGATGTAAGTCGATGCGGATTTGAAGCGAAAGAGATTGAGTTCGCTGGGGATATGGTTTTCTGAAGGTATCCCTTGGAAGAAAATTTTGAGATTTGGTAAGAAGGGTGTCGAGCCCACGGTTTATTGGGCCTTACCGAGTTGTTAAGCGGGTTGGACCAAAGGGCTTATCACCAGAGTTGCCACCAAACCGCATCGATCCATGACGCTTTTCATGTATCCATGTTGAGGCGGTATCGATCCGACCCAACTCATATCATACCGCATTTGAAATTGAAGTACGACCAGATTTAACCTTCAAGAGGAACTCGTGCAAATACTTGATCGTGACGCCAAGATGTTGAGAAGGAAATCAATTCCACTAGTGAAAGTACTTTGGAGAAACCATGGCAAGGAGGAAGCTACCGGGAGATCGAGGAGGCTATGCAAAGCAACAATACCCTCAACTCGTTTCGATAAGGTAAAATTTCGAGGTCGAAATTTCTTTAAGGAGGGTAGAGTTGTAACATCCCGATTTTCGGTTTATTCACGATTTTTAATATTTTGTAAAGATTTTTAAAATTTTGTATTTGGATGTGGAATTAGTATTTTGAGTAGGTAATGGGCTTATAGAAGGCCCATGAGTTGGCCAAAACCCAGCTTGAATTTTTGGAATTTTAGACTTAGGAGTTAGGGGTTCGCTAAGTGGCCTTAAGTGGAGTGATGGGTAAATTGCATCACAAAAGAGCCTTGGTTAAGTGGCAAGGGTGACGCCACTAGGCTCCTAGAAAAGTGGCGGTGGAGCTTTGGGAAGGCAAGGATCAATTCCGTGTTGGCAAATAGATGCATTTATTTTTTAGTGTGAGGGTAAGTGTTGGAGTTCGTGGATTCTGCTAAAGGAGAGTTGGATCGGTTAAATGCTTGGATTAAGGAGGATAAGGGAGAGATTTAAGGGATTTGGATGAGGCTAGAGTTGGCTCAATTATGGGAATTGAAGAGGGAAAAATCCAGGGGGCTATGTTGTTAGTATTTCAGACTTAGGTATTGAGTGGTGCCGCTTCTCTTCCGCTTAACACCTTAGGTTGTTTTTCCTCTCTTTTTCCTCTCTAGTCAAACTACCACCTCCCCTATTCCTCTTCTTCTATTTTTCTTTCTTCTTCTTCAAAACTATTCATCATACCGCTATTCATCAATACTTTTGTCGAATCCATAAAAGCCAAATCCGTGATCATTACTTGTGCCGATTTCTTCAAAGCCGTGTTCTCCTATGTTCTTTTGTTTTTATTAATTTGCAATTATCTTTTCTTAATCCTAGATCTCTAACCGCAATTTTACTTCAAGGTTGTAGCCCCATATTATCATCTTCTTCATCACACAAAAGCCAAAAACCATAGATTTGGGGGCTTATAGTAAACTTCAAGACTTTGGGGAATCGAGTTCACCGTCGCTTGATAGATAAATCTACACTAGATTGCGTGGAAATCAAGTGAGTAAGGGTAAGTACGATCATCTCGATTTGTTCTTATTTTGCAAAGTTAAAAAAGGGCTGAAATGAATTTTGGGGATTTAAAATTTTCATGGAAGGGGAAAAAAGTTTAATTTCCCGGGATTTAAAAGAAAAAGGGCCAAATGGGTTTTTGGGGTAAAAATTTAAAAACATTTTCCCAAAATGGTTTTTTAAAATTTAAAAATTATTTAAAAGTTAAATTTATTAAAAAAACCAAAGCATTTTCTTGAAAAAGAAAGATAAATTCAAGGTTAAATAAAGGCAAGGCAGGCAGTGTCCTGTAACTTTAACTTTAATAAAAATTAAATTTTCTAATTTTTGAAGTTGTGTATGCACATGTTATGTTGATGGTTAAAATTCACGTGCATCTCAAAACTTAATGAGCTATACCGATTCCCTAACGGTGATATGTTTGTGCCACAATGTAGACATAATTATGCAAAGCGTAAAATATTATAACCTTGTTGTTGTTACAAAGTTTTTATGACACTTATCATATTTGTAAAATGTAAAATGGAAACTAAATGATTGACATTCAAAATTAATTCATCAACAATATTTCACGCTCGATATTAAGTCGATGTATGTCTTTATCGTGGGACTCCAATTCGGTTATTATCTTATTCGCTCAACGTTAAATTTTTAGGTGCAAGTGTTCGCCTGATTTTCGAAATATGATTGAAAGCTTTTAGTGGAATAAGTGACGAGCTTGGAAAATGAAAAATTCTATTAGAGAGTGAAATTGGAAACAACAAATGACGTTTCATTTTATAACTCTCGTAGGTATTTTCCAAATAATGAATAGGATTTAGTTTTATATAAATTGATCCTTTTTAGTAGGGAAAATGTGGGCGACGTCGTCGACATATTTGGAGTTTCATTCTCGATCTTGATAAAAACAAGTAATTTAAAGGAAGAATAATAAGGAAATCAAGTTAAGACTTTGAATCGTTACATCATTTTCGACGTGGATTTGAGATTGCCTCTCCTCTACGGAAACGAAAGTGGTCATAACTATTAGATTAGTATCGAAGGAGCGAAAATGGAAAATGAAACAAATGAGTCCATAGACAAGGAACTATTACAAATTACAGTGCACGTCCTTTGGAGCATATTTCGTGGCACGATATGTGTCTTTTCAAAACTTTGAGAAGTCAAGGCATTTTTCCATCAAAGGCAATGTGAATTTAAATTCCATAAAGGCTTTCAAGGAATCGAGGTTGTTTCAGTTTCACACCACGCTAGAATATTCCAATTCCACATTATTGACATGAACTTAATTTTTATAATAATGATATTTGTGTCAATTTAAACAATGTGAAACAATATGTAGTGCTCGATTTGAGATGGTTATCGTGTTCCGGTGCTATAAAATTAAAAATAATGGCATGTATAAAATCATTGTTTATTAAGTAATGGCTTCTATAAAACCATTTAATTTCCGTACAACTAAAAATAATTTAAGTAGGCTTTAAATTTAATGACACATTTTAATGAAGCTTTCGGAACAATATCAAAAATAAAGACAAAAGAACAATTTTGGCCCTTTACGTCTGGTAACCGTTCTGTAGCTTTAGCAATCCTATATCCTTAAGCAGACGGAGATGGTGAATCGATCAATGCAAGGCAATTATTCCATGTCTGAATGCTCTTAGCTATAATTGTCGCTGGGTTTAGGTCTTTGAATAGAGGATTTTCAAGAGTCCTCTTTACTAATGCTGAGTGGCAAACTTTTCCCAACACAACAAGTTCGCCGCAACACTTGTTAGAAATACTCCCTGTATTGAAAATACTCGTGAAAGCTTCTAGAACACAGGGCAATCCCATTTTAGTTTCACAATTATTTTCCTTAATAATCTGGTCATTCTCCTTCGTAGCCATTATCGCACTGAAGTTAAAAATAAAACCACTAGTACGGAATAAACATTAAGGCTTGCCATGGTGTGCGAATCGATGTTACTAGTTAAACTTGGTTCGTAAAATTAATTTGAACGAGATTTGCGAGGGAAAATATGACATTTATAGGAAGTGTTATAACCACATTAGACTATAATACGTTACAATAAAAGAAAACATTCAATATTTCTATTTAATTATAACATTCAATATTTCAGTTTAATTAGCATTAATTTTATTACTACAAATCTAAATATTAATTCAAAGACACACATTTATACTTCCCTTTACAATTCTTAAATGGCACTAAACGGATCACTTAAATAACGTTCAATAAAGATGATTATGTAGTACGTGTTTTTCATGCGTTGAAACTAGGATTGAACTATTACGTCCACTCCAAACAAACATCTAGAAGGTAATATGGGGAAAAACATATGGAAAAAGCAATATGGGATATAGTACACTTGCATGACAGCACACATATTCGTTATGCATGCCATCCTATTTTTCTAATTTTTGAAGTTGTGTATGCACATGTTATGTTGATGGTTAAAATTCACGTGCATCTCAAAACTTAATGAGCTATACCAGATTCCCCTAACAGTGATATGTTTGTGCCACAATGTAGAAATAATTATGCAAAGCGTAAAATATTATAACCCTGTTGTTGTTACAAAGTTTTTATGACACTTATCATATTTGTAAAATGTAAAACGGAAACTAAATGATTGACATTCAAAATTAATTCATCAACAATATTTCACGCTCGATATTAAGTCGATGTATGTCTTTATCGTGGGACTCCAATTCGGTTATTGTCTTCTTCGCTCAACGTTAAATTTTTAGGTGCAAGTGTTCGCCCAAATTTTCTCAAATATGATTGAAAGCTTTTAGTGGAATAAGTGATAGAGCTTGGAAAATGAAAAATTCTATTAGAGAGTGAAATTGGAAACAGCAAATGACGTTTCATTTTTATAACTCTCGTAGGTTTTTTCCAAATAATGAATAGGATTTAGTTTTTATATAAATTGATCCTTTTTAGTAGGGAAAATGTGAGGCGACGACGTCGACATATTTGGAGTTTCATTCTCGATCTTCATAAAAACAAGTAATTTAAAGGAAGAATAATAAGGAAATCAAGTTAAGACTTTGAATCGTTACATCATTTTCGACGTGGATTTCGAGATTGCCTCTCCTCTACGGAAACGAAAGTGGTCATAACTATTAGATTAGTATCGAAGGAGCGAAAATGGAAAATGAAACAAATGAGTCCATAGACAAGGAACTATTACAAATTACAGTGCACGTCCTTTGGAGCATCTTTCGTGGCACGATATGTATCTTTTCAAAACTTCGAGAAGTCAAGGCATTTTTCCATCAAAGGCAATGTGAATTTAAATTCCATAAAGGCTTTCAAGGAATCGAGGTTGTTTCAGTTTCACACCACGCTAGAATATTCCAATTCCACATTATTGACAAGAACTTAATTTTATAATAATGATATTTGTGTCAATTTAAACAATGTGAAACAATATGTAGTGCTCGATTTGAGATGGTTATCGTTTAGGTGCTATAAAATTAAAAATAATGGCATGTATAAAATCATTGTTTATTAAGTAATGGCTTCTATAAAACCATTTAATTTCCGTACAACTAAAAATAATTTAAGTAGGCTTTAAATTTAATGACACATTTTAATGAAGCTTTGAACAATATCAAAATAAAGACAAAAGAACAATTTTGGCCCTTTACGTCTGTAACAGCTCACGTAGCTTTAGCAATCCTATATCCTTAAGCATGCACGGAGATGGTGAATCGATCAATGCAAGGCAATTATTCCATGTCCGAATGCTCTTAGCTATAATTGTCACTGGGTTTAGGTCTTTGAATAGAGGATTTTCAAGAGTCCTCTTTACTAATGCCGAGTGGCAAACTTTTCCCAACACAACAAGTTCGCCGCAACACTTGTTAGAAATACTCCTGTATTGAAAATACTCGTGAAAGCTTCTAGAACACGTGGCAATCCCATTTTAGTTTCACAATTATTTTCCTTAATAATCTGGTCATTCTCCTTCGTTGCCATCGCACTGAAGTTAAAAATAAAACCACTAGTACGGAATAAACATTAAGGCTTGCCATGGTGTGCGAATCGATGTTACTAGTTAAACTTGGTTCAGAAAAATTAATTTCGAACGAGATTTGCGGGAAAATATGACATTTATAGGAAGTGTTATAACCACATTAGACTATAATACGTTACAATAAAAGAAAACATTCAATATTTCTATTTAATTATAACATTCAATATTTCAGTTTAATTAGCATTAATTTTATTACTACAAATCTAAATATTAATTCAAAGACACACATTTATACTTCCCTTTACAATTCTTAAATGGCACTAAACGGATCACTTAAATAACGTTCAATAAAGATGATTATGTAGTACATGTGTTTTTCTCGTTGAAACTAGGATTGAACTATTACGCCCACTCCAAACAAACATCTAGAAGGTAATATGGGGAAAAACATATGGAAAAAGCAATATGGGATATAGTACACTTGCATGACAGTACACATATTCGTTATGCATGCCATCCTATTTTTCTAATTTTTTGAAGTTGTGTATGCACATGTTATGTTGATGGTTAAAAATTCACGTGCATCTCAAAACTTAATGAGCTATACCAGATTCCCCTAACAGTGATATGTTTGTGCCACAATGTAGAAATAATTATGCAAAGCGTAAAATATTATAACCCTGTTGTTATTACAAAGTTTTTATGACACTTATCATATTTGTAAAATGTAAAACAGAAACTAAATGATTGACATTCAAAATTAATTCATAAACAATATTTCACGTTCTGATATTAAGTCGATGTATGTCTTTATCGTGGGACTCCAATTCGGTTATTGTCTTCTTCGTTCAACGTTAAATTTTTAGGTGCAAGTGTTCTGGCCCAAATTTTCTGAAATATGATTGAAAGCTTTTAGTGGAATAAGTGACAGAGCTTGGAAAATGAAAAATTCTATTAGAGAGTGAAATTGGAAACAGCAAATGACGTTTCATTTTTATAACTCTCGTAGGTTTTTTCCAAATAATGAATAGGATTTAGTTTTTATATAAATTGATCCTTTTTTAGTAGGGAAAATGTGAGGCGCACGACGTCGACATATTTGGAGTTTCATTCTCGATCTTCATAAAAACAAGTAATTTAAAGGAAGAATAATAAGGAAATCAAGTTAAGACTTTGAATCGTTACATCATTTTCGACGTGGATTTCGAGATTGCCTCTCCTCTACGGAAACGAAAGTGGTCATAACTATTAGATTAGTATCGAAGGAGCGAAAATGGAAAATGAAACAAATGAGTCCATAGACAAGGAACATTACAAATTACAATTACGCGCCCTTTGGAGCATATTTCGTGGCACGATATGTGTCTTTTCAAAACTTCGAGAAGTCAAGGCATTTTTCCATCAAAGGCAATGTGAATTTAAATTCCATAAAGGCTTTCAAGGAATCGAGGTTGTTTCAGCCACACCACGCTAGAATATTCCAATTCCACATTATTGACATGAACTTAATTTTATAATAATGATATTTGTGTCAATTTAAACGATGTGAAACAATATGTAGTGCTCGATTTGAGATGGTTATCGTGTTCCTGCTATAAAATTAAAAATAATGGCATGTATAAAATCATTGTTTATTAAGTAATGGCTTCTATAGAACCATTTACTTTCCGTACAACTAAAAATAATTTAAGTAGGCTTTAAATTTAATGACACATTTTAATGAAGCTTTGAACAATATCAAAAATAAAGACAAAAGAACAATTTTGGCCCTTTACGCCCAGTAACCGCTCGTAGCTTTAGCAATCCTATATCCTTAAGCATGGAGATGGTGAATCGATCAACGCAAGGCAATTATTCCATCTCTGAACGCCTTAGCTATAATTGTTGCTTTGGGTTTAGGTCTTTGAATAGAGGATTTTCAAGAGTCCTCTTTACTAATGCCGAGTGGCAAAATTTTCCCAACACCACAAGTTCGCCGCAACACTTGTTAGAAATACTCCTCAGTATTGAAAATACTCGTGAAAGCTTCTAGAACACGTGGCAAACCCATTTTAGTTTCACAATTATTTTCCTTAATAATCTGGTCATTCTCCTTCAGAGCTATTATCGCACTGAAGTTAAAAATAAAACCACTAGTACGGAATAAACATTAAGGCTTGCCATGGTGTGCGAATCGATGTTACTAGTTAAAATTGGTTCAGTAAAATTAATTTCGAACGAGATATGCAGGGAAAAATGGCATTTATAGGAAGTGTTATAACCACATTATACTATAATACGTTACAATAAAAGAAAACATTCAATATTTCTATTTAATTATAACATTCAATATTTCAGTTTAATTAGAATTAATTTTATTACTAAAATCTAAATATTAATTCAAAGACACACATTTATACTTCCCTTTACAATTTTAAATGGCACTAAACGGATCACTTAAATAAGGTTCAATAAAGATGATTATGTAGTACATGTGTTTTTCTCGTTGAAACTAGGATTGAACTATTACGTCCACTCCAAACAAACATCTAGAAGGTAATATGGGAGAAAACATATGGAAAAAGCAATATGGGATATAGTACACTTGCATGACAGCACACATATTCGTTATGCATGCCATCCTATTTTTCTAATTTTTGAAGTTGTGTATGCACATGTTATGTTGATGGTTAAAATTCACGTGCATCTCAAAACTTAATGAGCTATACCAGATTCCCTTAATAGCTATATGTTTGTGCCACAATGTAGAAATAATTATGCAAAGCGTAAAATATTATAACCTTGTAGTTGTTACAAAGTTTTTATGACACTTATCATATTTGTAAAATGTAAAATGGAAACTAAATGATTGACATTCAAAATTAATTCATCAACAATATTTCACGCTCGATATTAAGTCGATGTATGTCTTTATCGTGGGACTCCAATTCGTTATTGTCTTCTTCGCTCAACGTTAAATTTTTAGGTGCAAGTGTTCGCCCAAATTTTCTCAAATATGATTGAAAGCTTTTAGTGGAATAAGTGATGAGCTTGGAAAATGAAAATTCTATTAGAGAGTGAAATTGGAAACAACAAATGACGTTTCATTTTTATAACTCTCGTAGGTTTTTTCCAAATAATGAATAGGATTTAGTTTTTATATAAATTGAAACTTTTTTAGTAGGGAAAATGTGAGGCGCACGTCGTCGACATATTTGGAGTTTCATTCTAGATCTTGATAAAAACAAGTAATTTAAAGGAAGAATAATAAGGAAATCAAGTTAAGACTTTGAATCGTTACATCATTTTCGACGTGGATTTCGAGATTGCCTCTCCTCTACGAAAACGAAAGTGGTCATAACTATTAGATTAGTATCGAAGGAGCGAAAATGGAAAATGAAACAAATGAGTCCATAGACAAGGAACTATTACAAATTACATTGCACGTCCTTTGGAGGATATTTCGTGGCACGATATGTGTCTTTTCAAAACTCGGAAGTCAAGGCACTTTTCCATCAAAGGCAATGAATTTAAATTCCATAAAGGCTTTCAAGGAATCGAGGTTTTTTAGCCACACCACGCTAGAATATTCCAATTCCACATTATTGACATGAACTTAATTTTTATAATAATGATATTTGTGTCAATTTAAACAATGTGAAACAATATGTAGTGCCTCGATTTGAGATGGTTCTCGTGTTCAAGCTATAAAATTAAAAATAATGGCATGTATAAAATCATTTGTTTATTAAGTAATGGCTTCATAAGAACCATTTAATTTCCGTACAACTAAAAATAATTTAAGTAGGCTTCAAATTTAATGACACATTTTAATGAAGCTTTGAACAATATCAAAAATAAAGACAAAAGAACAATTTTGGCCCTTTACGCCCGGTAACCGCCTACAGTAGCTTTAGCAATCCTATATCCTTAAGCGGAATTTGAGATGGTGAATCGATCAACGCAAGAACAATTATTCCATACAGAATGCTCTTAGCTATAATTGTCGCTGGGTTTAGGTCTTTAGATATAGGATTTTCAAGAGTCCTCTTTACTAATGCCGAGTGGCAAACTTTTCCCAACACAACAAGTTCGCCGCAACACTTGTTAGAAATACTCACTGTATTGAAAATACTCGTGAAAGCTTCTAGAACACAAGGCAAACCCATTTTAGTTTCACGCTTATTTTCCTTAATAATCTGGTCATTCTCCTTCAGTAGCACATTATCGCACTGTGGTTAAAAATAAAACCACTAGTACGGAATAAACATTAAGGCTTGCCATGGTGTGCGAATCTAATGTTACTAGTTAAACTTGGTTCGTAAAATTAATTTCGAACGAGATTTGCAGGGGAAAAAATGGCATTTATAGGAAGTGTTATAACCACATTAGACTATAATACGTTACAATAAAAGAAAACATTCAATATTTCTATTTAATTATAACATTCGATATTTCAGTTTAATTAGCATTAATTTTTATTACTACAAATCTAAATATTAATTCAAAGACACACATTTATACTTCCCTTTACAATTCTTAAATGGCACTAAACGGATCACTTAAATAAGGTTCAATAAAGATGATTATGTAGTACATGTGTTTTCTCTGTTGAAACTAGGATTGAACTATTACGCCCACTCAAAACAAACATCTAGAAGGTAATATGGGGAAAAACATATGGAAAAAGCAATATGGGATATAGTACACTTGCATGACAGTAGCACATATATTAGGTTATGCATGCCATCCTATTTTCTAATTTTTGAAGTTGTGTATGCACATGTTATGTTGATGGTTAAAAATTCACGTGCATCTCAAAACTTAATGAGCTATACCAGATTCCCCTAACAGTTATATGTTTGTGCCACAATGTAGAAATAATTATGCAAAGCGTAAAATATTATAACCTTGTTTGTTGTTACAAAGTTTTTATGACACTTATCATATTTGTAAAATGTAAAAATGGAAACTAAATGATTGACATTCAAAAATTAATTCATCAACAATATTTCACGCTCGATATTAAGTCGATGTATGTCTTTATCGTAGGACTCCAATTCGTTATTGTCTTCTTCGCTCAACGTTAAATTTTTAGGTGCAAGTGTTAAAGCCCCAAATTTTCTCAAATATGATTGAAAGCTTTTAGTGGAATAAGTGGCAGAGCTTGGAAAATGAAAATTCTATTAGAGAGTGAAATTGGAAACAACAAATGACGCTTTCATTTTATAACTCTGGTAGGTTTTTTCCAAATAATGAATAAGGATTTAGTTTTTATATAAAATTGATCCTTTTTAGTAGGGAAAATGTGGAGGCGCATTTCACGTCGACATATTTGGAGTTTCATTCTCGATCTTGATAAAAACAAGTAATTTAAAGGAAGAATAATAAAGGAAATCAAGTTAAGACTTTGAATCGTTACATCATTTTCGACGTGGATTTTAGATTGCCTCTCTACTGAAACGAAAGTGGTCATAACTATTAGATTAGTATCGAAGGAGCGAAAATGGAAAATGAAACAAATGAGTCCATAGACAAGGAACTATTACAAATTACAATTGCACGCCCTTTGGAGGATATTTCGTGGCACGATATGTGTCTTTTCAAAACTTGAGAGAAGTCAAGGCATTTTTCCATCAAAGGCAATGTGAATTTAAATTCCACAAAGGCTTTCAAGGAATCGAGGTTGTTTTAGTTTCACACCACGCTAGAATATTCCAATTCCACATTATTGACATGAACTTAATTTTTATAATAATGATATTTGTGTCAATTTAAACAATGTGAAACAATATGTGGTGCCTCGATTTGAGATGGTTCTCGTGTTCTGATTGCTATAAAATTAAAAATAATGGCATGTATAAAATCATTGTTTATTAAGTAATGGCTTCTATAGAACCATTTAATTTCCGTACAACTAAAAAATAATTTAAGTAGGCTTTAAATTTAATGACACATTTTAATGAAGCTTTGAACAATATCAAAAATAAAGACAAAAGAACAATTTTGGGCCTTTACGCCCTGTAACTTGGATACGTAGCTTTAGCAATCCTATATCCTAAGCGAGAGGAGATGGTGAATCGATCAATGCAAGGCAATTATTCCATAATCCGAATGCTCTTAGCTATAATTGTCGTTGGGTTTAGGTCTTTGAATAGAGATTTTCAAGAGTCCTCTTTACTAATGCCGAAGTGGCAAACTTTTCCCAACACAACAAGTTCTCCGCAACACTTGTTAGAAATACTCCTCGATTGAAAATACACGTGAAAGCTTCTAGAACACAGGGGCAAACCCATTTTAGTTTCACAATTATTTTCCTTAATAATCCGGTCATTCTCCTTCGTAGCCATTACTTCGCACTGAAGTTAAAATAAAAACCATTGAGTACGCAATAAACATTAAGGCTTGCCATGGTGCGCGAATCGATGTTACTAGTTAAACTTGGTTCGTAAAATTAATTTCGAACGAGATTTGCGGGAGGAAAAATGGCATTTATAGGAAGTGTTATAACCACATTAGACTATAATACGTTACAATAAAAGAAAACATTCAATATTTCTATTTAATTATAACATTCAATATTTCAGCTTTAATTAGATTTAATTTTATTACTACAAATCTAAATATTAATTCAAAGACACACATTTATACTTCCCTTTACAATTCTTAAATGGCACTAAACGGATCACTTAAATAAGGTTCAATAAAGATGATAATGTAGTACATGTGTTTTTTCTGCTGTTGAAACTAGGATTGAACTATTACGTCCACTCCAAACAAACATCTAGAAGGTAATTTGGGGAAAAACATATGGAAAAAGCAATATGGGATATAGTACACTTGTATGACAGTACACATATTAGATTATGCATGCCATCCTATTTTTCTAATTTTTGAAGTTGTGTATGCACATGTTATGTTGATGGTTAAAATTCACGTGCATCTCAAAACTTAATGAGCTATACCAGATTCCCCTAATAAATATATGTTTGTGCGACAATGTAGAAATAATTATGCAAAGCGTAAAATATTATAACCTTGTTGTTGTTACAAAGTTTTTATGACACTTATCATATTTGTAAAATGTAAAATGGAAACTAAATGATTGACATTCAAAATTAATTCATCAACAATATTTCCGCGCTCGATATTAAGTCGATGTATGTCTTTATCATGGGACTCCAATTAGGTTATTGTCTTCTTCGCTCAACGTTAAATTTTTGGTGCAAGTGTTCGGACCAAATTTTCAAGAAATATGATTGAAAGCTTTAGTGGACTAAGTGATGAGCTTGGAAAATGAAAATTCTATTAGAGAGTGAAATTGGAAACAACAAATGACGCTTTCATTTTTATAACTCTATAGGTATTTTCCAAATAATGAATAGGATTTAGTTTTTATATAAATTGATCCTTTTTAGTAGGGAAAATGTGAGGCGACGTCAGTCTTATATTTGGAGTTTCATTCTCGATCTTGATAAAAACAAGTAATTTAAAGGAAGAATAATAAGGAAATCAAGTTAAGACTTTGAATCATTACATCATTTTCGGAGCGTGGTTTAGAGATTGCCTCTCCTCTCTGGAAACGAAAGTGGTCATAACTATTAGATTAGTATCGAAGGAGGCGAAATGGAAAATGAAACAAATGAGTCCATAGACAAGGAACTATTACAAATTATGCAGCACGCGTCCTTTGGAGCATATTTCGGCAACGATATGTATCTTTTCAAAACTTCGAGAAGTCAAGGCATTTTTTTCCATCAAAGGCAATGTGAATTTAAATTCCATAAAGAGCTTTAAGGAATCGAGGTTGTTTCAGGTTCACACCACGCTAGAATATTCCAATTCCACATTATTGACATGAACTTAATTTTTATAATAATGATATTTGTTGTCAATTTAAACAATGTGAAACAATATGTAGTGCTTCGATTTGAGATGGTTATCGCGTTAGGTGCTATAAAATTAAAAATAATGGCATGTATAAAATCATTGTTTATTAAGTAATGGCTTTATAGAACCATTTACTTTCCGTACAACTAAAAATAATTTAAGTAGAGGCTTTAAATTTAATGACACATTTTAATGAAGCTTCGGAACAATATCAAAAATAAAGACAAAAAGAACAATTTTGGCCCTTTACGTGCAGTAACCGCTCGTAGCTTTAGCAATCCTATATCCTTAAGGCAGCCGGAGATGGTGAGATGTCGATCAACGCAAGGCAATTATTCCATGTCCGAACAGCTTAGCTATAATTGTTGCTTTGGGTTTAGGTCTTTGAATAGAGGATTTTCAAGAGTCCTCTTTACTAATGCCGAGTGGCAAAATTTTCCCAACACCACAAGTTCGCCGCAACACTTGTTAGAAATACTCCCCGTATTGAAAATACTCGTGAAAGCTTCTAGAACAGGGGCAAACCCATTTTAGTTTCACTGAGTTATTTTCCTTAATAACTGGTCATTCTCCTTCGTAGCCATTATCGCACTGCGAAGTTAAAATAAAACCACTAGTACGGAATAAACATTAAGGCTTGCCATGGTGTGCGAATGCGATGTTACTAGTTAAAATTGGTTCGTAAAATTAATTTCGAACGAGATATGTAGGGAAAAAATGGCATTTATAGGAAGTGTTATAACCACATTATACTATAATACGTTACAATAAAAGAAAAATTCAATATTTCTATTTAATTATAACATTCAATATTTTAGTTTAATTAGAATTAATTTTATTACTAAAAATCTAAATATTAATTCAAAGACACACATTTATACTTCCCTTTACAATTTTAAATGGCACTAAACGGATCACTTAAATAAGGTTCAATAAAGATGATTATGTAGTACATGTGTTTTTACTCGTGTGAAACTAGGATTGAACTATTACGTCCACTCCAAACAAACATCTAGAAGGTAATATGGGGAAAAACATATGGAAAAAGCAATATGGGATATAGTACACTTGCATGATGAGGCACACATATTACGTTATGCATGCCATCCTATTTTTCTAATTTTTGAAGTTGTGTATGCACATGTTATGTTGATGGTTAAAAATCACGCAGCATCTCAAAACTTAATGAGCTATACCGATTCCCTATAAGGTTATATGTTTGTGCCACAAATGTAGAAATAATTATGCAAAGCGTAAAATATTATAACCTTGTAGTTGTTACAAAGTTTTTATGACACTTATCATATTTGTAAAATGTAAAATGGAAACTAAATGATTGACATTCAAAATTAATTCATCAACAATATTTCACGCTACGATATTAAGTCGATGTATGTCTTTATCGTGGGACTCCAATTCGGTTATTGTCTTCTTCGCTCAACGTTAAATTTTAGGTGCAAGTGTTTCGCCCAAATTTTCTCAAATATGATTGAAAGCTTTTAGTGGAATAAGTGATGTGAGCTTGGAAAATGAAAATTCTATTAGAGAGTGAAATTAGAAACAAAGAAATGACGCTTCATTTTTATAACTCTCGTAGGTTTTTTCCAAATAATGAATAGGATTTAGTTTTTATATAAATTGATCCTTTTTAGTAGGGAAAATGTGAGGCGACGTCATTTATATATTTGGAGTTTCATTCTAGATCTTGATAAAAACAAGTAATTTAAAGGAAGAATAATAAGGAAATCAAGTTAAGACTTTGAATCGTTACATCATTTTCGACGTGGATTTGAGATTGCCTCTCCTCTACGGAAATGAAAGTGGTCATAACTATTAGATTAGTATCGAAGGAGCGAAAATGGAAAATGAAACAAATGAGTCCATAGACAAGGAACTATTACAAATTACATTGCACGCCCTTTGGAGGATATTTCGTGGCACGATATGTGTCTTTTCAAAACTTCGAGAAGTCAAGGCATTTTTCCATCAAAGGCAATGTGAATTTAAATTCCATAAAGGCTTTCAAGGAATCGAGGTTGTTTCGCCACACCACGCTAGAATATTCCAATTCCACATTATTGATGTGACACCCGAATGTGACCCTAGTCGGAGAGTGGTTTCGGGACCACGAAACCGAGTCACAAGAATAATTAAGTGTTATATTCCGTACTATTGTATGTGGAATTGGTATGCGTAAATATTTCGTGTCTCGATTTTTATTAATTAGGTGCTAAATTATAAGAAAGGACTTAGTAGTGAACTTTGAAAGTACGATAGGGAAATAGGTGATGACTAATTAAAGCATGCATGCAAAATAATGGACTTGCATGTCAAATTCCCCTTCTACAAGTAATGGCCGCCATGACAAAGAATATGGGTCAAACATGTCATGAAACATGTTTTGTTGGGCATTAGGAGAAATAGTAAACAAATAAGCATGGGTAAGAAAAGAATGAAAAAAAATGTGTGTGAGAGAGTGGCATACCCCATTGCCGTGAGTTGTAGAGAAGGAAAGAAAAAATTTTGTTCATCCTTTCTTTGAGCCAAAACTAAGGAAGAAGGAGGATTTTGCTTCATGCTTGGTTTGGAAGAGATCTAGAAGGAGATTTGGCTAAGTTTGCATCAAGATTAAGGTATGTATGAGGTTGTGTTGGGAGTTTCATGCATGTTTTGGTTGCTAACTTGATGTGCATGTTAGCCATGGCTCAAATCTTTGGTATGCCATGGAAATGGTATTTGGCCAAAGTTGTTATAGTGATAAAGCCATTGCATGCTAAGTGTGAAGCTTGATGATGATGCATGCAATGATGGATTTTCTACTCATGAGTAAGATTTTGAGTTTTCTTTGTTTTATCATGATTAAAGTTGAAAAGGAGCATGATTGTCATACTTGGCCATGATGCATTCTTGAGCATGATTCATGCTTCTTGCATGTTAGTTAAAAGTTTGTGTTTTGGATGGCTATGGACACCTTGAAAATTCGCCATGCTCATATATGCATATATATGATTGCACATTATGTTTGGTTATGAACTAAGTGATGAATATATTGATTTAAAGAAGAAAATGTGGAAGAATGCTTGTGAAATTGCAAGCACAATTCGCCTAGCACACATATAAGTGCTTGATGCTATATTATAAGTTTCGGACCACAATGTGCAAAGCATAAATTAGTAGATTGCATGCTGTTTTTGTGAGGTATTAAGTGCAAAATTGACCTCAACATGTACATGAATATTCGCCTTGGGTAGCCTATTGAAGGCCTTAGCATTTCCTTGATGCTCAAATAAATTGTATTGAATTGCTTGATGTAGTATAAAATGTGCATGACCATTGTGTATTCAAGCTAAAGAGTGGCCATATGACCATTTAAAATCCTTGTCATATTCGCCATAAGCAAGCACAATGAGGTTTTAATAAATTGAATTTGTTTGAATTAGCTCAAGAGCTAAGAGGGCCACAATTGGACAAGGGAAGGAAAAGGTGATCGAATAGCCAAAAAAAGCCGTTCGACAACATCCGAGGTAAGTCCTCAAGAAGTGACCTTACTTGAATTATGTGAGATGAAATATGGATGTGTATGATTATTGATTATGTGTATGAGTATTTGAATTCCACCCTGCTAAGTCCCGGCGAATATGCTAATGATATTAATTGTGTTTGAGCCTTAGTAACTAAAATGAAATATGTATGTCCAATGATTATTGATGTATGTGTGCATGAGAAATTGAATGATATCCGGCTAAGCCCAAGACAATTATGTTGAAATTATATCCGGTTAAGACCAAGGCAATTGTGCTAGTGGTTATATCCGGCTAAGGCCAAGGCATTCGTATGAAGTTATTCTATCCGGCTAAGACCAAGGCATTTGTGCACGTGATTATATCCGGTTATATTCAAGAATCTTGGGCTGGAGGTGAGTGTTGGTTGCTGAAATGAATTTAATTAGTACACTCGGACAGCCCAAAGGATAAGGTACGTTATATGTGCATTGGAAAGTCGACGTGTTTGAGCAACATTCGCTCAATCGACTAATGAATTTCAGTTATTGAATTGATTGATGCTTTGCGAACTTATACAATGATGAAGTATGAAGTAAGAATGTGTATTAATGAAATGATGCATTTGGCTATGTGAATGTATTGCTGTAAATTATAGTTCATTATATTCCTTGAGACTTACTAAGCATAAAAATGCTTACCCGCTGCTTTGGCTCTTAGTTTTCTAGATTTCGCCGAGGCAATCGGATTTGGGATCGTTGAAGTCAAGTCATCCACACTATCAAGCCTCCATTTTGGTATAAATTTTGGTTGAACTTGAGATGGCATGTATAGGACTACCTCTTGTTTGTTAAATACGTTGTAATGTAAGTTTGTATGGCCATGCGAAAATGGCTCAAAAGGGAGCATGAACTTAGACTTATTGTGGGTTGTATGTATATATATTTGGGGTCATGATGTGGCTATGGTTTGGAAATGGGAATGTTGGTCATATGATCAGCCATTGGCATGGTTAAAATGATCATATATGAACCTATGTATGGCAAGATTAGTTGAATCATGGAGACTACCAAATAGGTAAGTCCTACCTTAAAACAGATGCTGCCAGCTGCAGTGGCGTGAATGTGAAAAATCACCATAATTCATAGGAATGGAATCAAATAGTGAATAAGCTATGTAAATGAACCTTGATGAGTCTATTTTCATATGGAAGAAACGAAACGGTCATAGGAGTTACAGGTTAAGAGATATTAAAGCTATTGTGAGACAGGGCCAGAATGGTTTCTGGGTTCCCTGTCGCAACTTTAAAAATTCACTATAAATTATCCAAAAGAATTAGGAGATATACCTTATATGTACAGATTCCATTTTGAGTCTAGTTTCATTAGAAACAAACGACACCAGCATTAAAGCCCTGTGCAGAGAGATATTCAAGTTATACCGCGCGAAGGTCAGAGCAGTCGATCCCTGTAACTTGGGTAACTTTAACTAATAAACTGTACCAATTGGCCCGACCAAAATCCTAGAAATAAATCCATGGATGTATATATGAGTCTAAATTCAGGAAAATTTACGAAACCAGTTTCCGAGTTTTGAAACTCGAGATATGATTTTTAAGGCGATAGTGACGCAGTTTTCCAGCCTGACTGAAATGTCAAATTGGTGGGCAAAACATGTGAACTTGGTTTGTTAATCCCCAACCGACAATCCCGATGGTCTCGGTTTGGGTGTTACAATTGACATGAACTTAATTTTTATAATAATGATATTTGTGTCAATTTAAACAATGTGAAACAATATGTAGTGCTCGATTTGAGATGGTTCTCGTGTTCCCAGCTATAAAATTAAAAATAATGGCATGTATAAAATCATTGTTTATTAAGTAATGGCTTCTATAGAACCATTTAATTTCCGTACAACTAAAAATAATTTAAGTAGGCTTCAAATTTAATGACACATTTTAATGAAGCTTTGAACAATATCAAAAATAAAGACAAAAGAACAATTTTGGCCCTTCACGTCCGGTAACTGCTCACGTAGCTTTAGCAATCCTATATCCTTAAGCGGGCGGAGATGGTGAATCGATCAGCATAAAGCAATTATTCCATGTCTGAATGCTCTTAGCTATAATTGTCGCTGGGTTTAGGTCTCTGAATATAGGATTTTCAAGAGTCCTCTTTACTAATCTTGAGTGGCAAACTTTTCCCAACACAACAAGTTCGCCGCAACACTTGTTAGAAATACTCCTGTATTGAAAATACTCGTGAAAGCTTCTAGAACATGTGGCAAACCCATTTTAGTTTCACAATTATTTTCCTTAATAATCTGGTCATTCTCCTTCAGAGCTATTACTGCACCGTGGTTAAAAATAAAACCACTAGTCTGGAATAAACATTAAGGCTTGCCATGGTAAAGTAACTGATGTTACTAGTTAAACTTGGTTCGTAAAATTAATTTGAGCGAGATTTGCGAGGAAAAAATGGCATTTATAGGAAGTGTTATAACCACATTAGACTATAATACGTTACAATAAAAGAAAACATTCAATATTTCTATTTAATTATAACATTCAATATTTGGTTTAATTAGCATTAATTTTATTACTACAAATCTAAATATTAATTCAAAGACACACATTTATACTTCCCTTTACAATTCTTAAATGGCACTAAGCGGATCACTTAAATAAGGTTCAATAAAGATGATTATGTAGTACATGTGTTTTGCACGTTGAAACTAGGATTGAACTATTACGTCCTCTCAAAACAAACATCTAGAAGGTAATATGGGAAAAACATATGGAAAAAGCAATATGGGATATAGTACACTTGCATGGCAGGCACATATTAGTTATGCATGCCATCCTATTTTCTAATTTTTGAAGTTGTGTATGCACATGTTATGTTGATGGTTAAAATTCACGTGCATCTCAAAACTTAATGAGCTATACAGATTCCCCTAACAAGCTTATATGTTTGTGCCACAATGTAGAAATAATTATGCAAAGCGTAAAATATTATAACCTTGTTGTTGTTACAAAGTTTTTATGACACTTATCATATTTGTAAAATGTAAAATGGAAACTAAATGATTGACATTCAAAATTAATTCATCAACAATATTTCACGTTACGATATTAAGTCGATGTATGTCTTTATCGTGGGACTCCAATTAGGTTATTGTCTTCTTAGTTCAACGTTAAATTTTTAGGTGCAAGTGTTACGGCCCAAATTCTCGAAATATGATTGAAAGCTTTTAGTGGAATAAGTAGCGGAGCTTGGAAAATGAAAAATTCTATTAGAGAGTGAAATTGGAAACAAGAAATGGCGCTTTCATTTTTATAACTCTAGTAGGTTTTTTCCAAATAATGAATAGGATTTAGTTTTTATATAAATTGATCCTTTTTAGTAGGGAAAATGTGAGGCTATGCGTGCCGTGCATATTTGGAGTTTCATTCTCGATCTTGATAAAAACAAGTAATTTAAAGGAAGAATAATAAGGAAATCAAGTTAAGACTTTGAATCGTTACATCATTTTCGGCGTGGATTTCGAGATTGCCTCTCCTCTACGGAACGAAAGTGGTCATAACTATTAGATTAGTATCGAAGGAGCGAAAATGGAAAATGAAACAAATGAGTCCATAGACAAGGAACTATTACAAATTACGAAGGCACGTCCTTTGGAGGATATTTAGGTAGGCACGATATGTGTCTTTTCAAAACTTGAGAAGTCAAGGCATTTTTCCATCAAAGGCAATGTGAATTTAAATTCCATAAAGGCTTTCATGGAATCGAGGTTGTTTGGGTTTCACACCACGCTAGAATATTCCAATTCCACATTATTGACATGAACTTAATTTTTATAATAATGATATTTGTGTCAATTTAAACAATGTGAAACAATATGTAGTGCTCGATTTGAGATGGTTCTGTGTTAGGTGCATATAAAATTAAAAATAATGGCATGTATAAAATCATTGTTTATTAAGTAATGGCTTCTATAGAACCATTTAATTTCCGCACAACTAAAAATAATTTAAGTAGGCTTCAAATTTAATGACACATTTTAATGAAGCTTTGGAACAATATCAAAAATAAAGACAAAAGAACAATTTTGCCTTTTTACCCTGCAGTAACAGATTACGTAGCTTTAGCAATCCTATATCCTGCTAAGCGGACGGAGATGGTGAATCGATCAATGCAAAACAATTATTCCATGTCTGAATGTTCTTAGCTATAATTGTCGCTGGGTTTAGGTCTCTCGAATATAGGATTTTCAAGAGTCCTCTTTACTAATGCCGAGTGGCAAACTTTTCCCAACACAACAAGTTCGCCGCAACACTTGTTAGAAATACTCCACATATTGAAAATACTCGTGAAAGCTTCTAGAACACGGGGCAAACCCATTTTAGTTTCACAATTATTTTCCTTAATAATCTGGGTCATTCTCCTTCAGAGCCATTATCGCACGGAAGTTAAAAATAAAACCACTAGTCTGGAATAAACATTAAGGCTTGCTATGGTGTGCGAATCGATGTTACTAGTTAAACTTGGTTCAGTAAAATTAATTTCAGCTAGATTTGGCGAGGAAAAAATGGCATTTATAGGAAGTGTTATAACCACATTAGACTATAATACGTTATAATAAAAGAAAACATTCAATATTTCTATTTAATTATAACATTCGATATTTAGGCTTAATTAGCATTAATTTTTATTACTACAAATCTAAATATTAATTCAAAGACACACATTTATACTTCCCTTTACAATTCTTAAATGGCACTAAACGGATCACTTAAATAAGGTTCAATAAAGATGATTATGTAGTACATGTGTTTTTCTACGTTGAAACTAGGATTGAACTATTACGTCCACTCAAAACAAACATCTAGAAGGTAATATGGGGAAAAAACATATGGAAAAAGCAATATGGGATATAGTATGGTTGTATGAAGTACACATATTAGATTATGCATGCCATCCTATTTTTCTAATTTTTTGAAGTTGTGTATGCACATGTTATGTTGATGGTTAAAAATTCACGTGCATCTCAAAACTTAATGAGCTATACCAGATTCCCCTAACAGTTATATGTTTGTGCCACAATGTAGAAATAATTATGCAAAGCGTAAAATATTATAACCTTGTTGTTGTTACAAAGTTTTTATGACACTTATCATATTTGTAAAATGTAAAATGGAAACTAAATGATTGACATTCAAAATTAATTCATCAACAATATTTCACGTTCTGATATTAAGTCGATGTATGTCTTTATCGTGGGACTCCAATTAGCTTATTGTCTTCTTAGTTCAACGTTAAATTTTTAGGTGCAAGTGTTAGCGGCCAAATTTTCGAAAATATGATTGAAAGCTTTTAGTGGAATAAGTGGCGAGCTTGGAAAATGAAAAATTCTATTAGAGAGTGAAATTGGAAACAACAAATGGCGTTTCATTTTATAACTCTCGTGAGGTTTTTTCCAAATAATGAATAGGATTTAGTTTTTATATAAATTGATCCTTTTTAGTAGGGAAAATGAGGCGACGACGCTATATATACATATTTGGAGTTTCATTCTCGATCTTGATAAAAACAAGTAATTTAAAGGAAGAATAATAAGGAAATCAAGTTAAGACTTTGAATCGTTACATCATTTTCGACGTGGATTTCGAGATTGCCTCTCCTCACTGAAGCGAAAGTGGTCATAACTATTAGATTAGTATCGAAGGAGCGAAAATGGAAAATGAAACAAATGAGTCCATAGACAAGGAACTATTACAAATTACGATTGCACGCCCCTTGGAGGATATTTGTTGGCACGATATGTGTCTTTTCAAAACTTCGAGAAGTCAAGGCATTTTTCCATCAAAGGCAATGTGAATTTAAATTCCATAAAGGCTTTCAAGGAATCGAGGTTGTTTTAGTTTCACAACACGCTAGAATATTCCAATTCCACATTATTGACATGAACTTAATTTTTATAATAATGATATTTGTGTCAATTTAAACAATGTGAAACAATATGTAGTGCTCGATTTGAGATGGTTCTCGTGTTAGGTGTATATAAAATTAAAAATAATGGCATGTATAAAATCATTGTTTATTAAGTAATGGCTTCTATAGAACCATTTAATTTCCGTATAACTAAAAATAATTTAAGTAGGCTTTAAATTTAATGACACATTTTAATGAATCTTCGAACAATATCAAAAATAAAGACAAAAGAACAATTTTGGCCCTTTAAATGCAGTAACAGTTACGTAGCTTTAGCAATCCTATATCCTTAGCGGAGGGAGATGGTGAATCGATCAATGCAAGGCAATTATTCCATGTCCGAATGCTCTTAGCTATAATTGTCATTTGGGTTTAGGTCTTTGAATAGAGGATTTTCAAGAGTCCTCTTTACTAATCTTTGAGTGGCAAAATTTTCCCAAGACAACAAGTTCTCCACAACACTTGTTAGAAATACTCCTGTGATTGAAAACTACACGTGAAAGCTTCTAGAACATGTGGCAAACCCATTTTAGTTTCACAATTATTTTCCTTAATAATCTGGTCATTCTCCTTCAGTAGCCATTCTTTGCATCGTGGTTAAAAATAAAACCACTAATGCGGAATAAACATTAAGGCTTGCCATGGTGTGCGAATCGATGTTACTAGTTAAACTTGGTTCAGAAAATTAATTTCGAACTAGATTTGCGAGGGGAAAATGGCATTTATAGGAAGTGTTATAACCACATTAGACTATAATACGTTACAATAAAAGAAAACATTCAATATTTCTATTTAATTATAACATTCAATATTTCAGTTTAATTAGATTTAATTTTTATTACTACAAATCTAAATATTAATTCAAAGACACACATTTATACTTCCTTTACAATTTTTAAATGGCACTAAGCGGATCACTTAAATAAGGTTCAATAAAGATGATAATGTAGTACATGTGTTTTTACTGCATTGAAACTAGGATTGAACTATTACGTCCACTCCAAACAAACATCTAGAAGGTAATATGGGAAAAAACATATGGAAAAAGCAATATGGGATATAGTACACTTGCATGATGCGAATAACATATTCGTTATGCATGCCATCCTATTTTTCTAATTTTTTGAAGTTGTGTATGCACATGTTATGTTGATGGTTAAAAATTCACGTGCATCTCAAAACTTAATGAGCTATACCAGATTCCCCTAACAGTTATATGTTTGTGCCACAATGTAGAAATAATTATGCAAAGCGTAAAATATTATAACCTTGTTGTTGTTACAAAGTTTTTATGACACTTATCATATTTGTAAAATGTAAAATGGAAACTAAATGATTGACATTCAAAATTAATTCATCAACAATATTTCACGTTCTGATATTAAGTCGATGTATGTCTTTATAAATGGGACTCCAATTAGGTTATTGTCTTCTTCGCTCAACGTTAAATTTTTAGGTGCAAGTGTTACGGACCAAATTTTAAAATATGATTGAAAGCTTTTAGTGGAATAAGTGCGAGCTTGGAAAATGAAAAATTCTATTAGAGAGTGAAATTGGAAACAACAAATGGCGCTTCATTTTTATAACTCTCAGAGGTATTTTCCAAATAATGAATAGGATTTAGTTTTTATATAAATTGATCCTTTTTAGTAGGGAAAATGTGAAGTATGCGTAAATCACATATTTGGAGTTTCATTCTCGATCTTGATAAAAACAAGTAATTTAAAGGAAGAATAATAAGGAAATCAAGTTAAGACTTTGAATCATTACATCATTTTCGGCGTGGATTTCGAGATTGCCTCTCCTCTACTGAAACGAAAGTGGTCATAACTATTAGATTAGTATCGAAGGACCGAAAATGGAAAATGAAACAAATGAGTCCATAGACAAGGAACTATTACAAATTACATTGCCGCGTCCTTTGGAGCATATTTAGGTACGCGATATGTGTCTTTTCAAAACTTTGAGAAGTCAAGGCATTTTTCCATCAAAGGCAATGTGAATTTAAATTCCATAAAGGCTTTCAAGGAATCGAGGTTGTTTCAGCTTCACACCACGCTAGAATATTCCAATTCCACATTATTGACATGAACTTAATTTTTATAATAATGATATTTGTGTCAATTTAAACAATGTGAAACAATATGTAGTGCTCGATTTGAGATGGTTATCGTGTTAGGTGCTATAAAATTAAAAATAATGGCATGTATAAAATCATTGTTTATTAAGTAATGGCTTCTATAGAACCATTTAATTTCATTGACAACTAAAAATAATTTAAGTAGGCTTTAAATTTAATGACACATTTTAATGAAGCTTTGAACAATATCAAAAATAAAGACAAAAGAACAATTTTGGCCCGCTACGTGCAGGTAACTGATTCGTAGCTTTTAGCAATCCTATATCCTCAAGCGGATTTTGAGATGGTGAATCGATCAATGCAAGGCAATTATTCCATGTCTGAATGCTCTTAGCTATAATTGTCATTTGGGTTTAGGTCTTTGAATAGAGGATTTTCAAGAGTCCTCTTTACTAATCTTGAAAGTGGCAAACTTTTCCCAACACAACAAGTTAGCACCAACACTTGTTAGAAATACTCCTGTATTGAAAATATACGTGAAAGCTTCTAGAACACGGGCAAACCCATTTTAGTTTCACAATTATTTTCCTTAATAATCTGGTCATTCTCCTTAGTAGCCATTCTTGCTGAGAAGTTAAAAATAAAACCACTAATGCGGAATAAACATTAAGGCTTGCCATGGTGTGCGAATCGATGTTACTAGTTAAACTTGGTTCGTAAAATTAATTTCGAACGAGATTTGCGAGGGAAAAATGGCATTTATAGGAAGTGTTATAACCACATTAGACTATAATATCTTATAATAAAAAAGAAACATTCAATATTTCTATTTAATTATAACATTCAATATTTCGGTTTAATTAGCATTAATTTTTATTACTACAAATCTAAATATTAATTCAAAGACACACATTTATACTTCCCTTTACAATTCTTAAATGGCACTAAGCGGATCACTTAAATAAGGTTCAATAAAGATGATTATGTAGTACATGTTTTTTTCACGTTGAAACTAGGATTGAACTATTACGTCCACTCCAAACAAACATCTAGAAGGTAATATGGGAAAAAAACATATGGAAAAAGCAATATGGGATATAGTACACTTGCATAGCAGGCACACATATTCGTTATGCATGCCATCCTATTTTCTAATTTTTTGAAGTTGTGTATGCACACGTTATGTTGATGGTTAAAAATTCACGTGCATCTCAAAACTTAATGAGCTATACCGATTCCCTAATAAAGTATATGTTTGTGCCACAATGTAGAAATAATTATGCAAAGCGTAAAATATTATAACCTTGTTGTTGTTACAAAGTTTTTATGACACTTATCATATTTGTAAAATGTAAAATGGAAACTAAATGATTGACATTCAAAATTAATTCATCAACAATATTTCACGTTACGATATTAAGTCGATGTATGTCTTTATCGTGGGACTCCAATTCGGTTATTGTCTTCTTAGTTCAACGTTAAATTTTTAGGTGCAAGTGTTACGGCCCAAATTTTCTAAATATGATTGAAAGCTTTTAGTGGAATAAGTGATGAGCTTGGAAAATGAAAAATTCTATTAGAGAGTGAAATTGGAAACAAGAAATGACGTTTCATTTTTATAACTCTCAGTAGGTTTTTTCCAAATAATGAATAGGATTTAGTTTTATATAAATTGATCCTTTTTAGTAGGGAAAATGTGAAGCTGCGACGTCGACATATTTGGAGTTTCATTCTCGATCTTGATAAAACAAGTAATTTAAAGGAAGAATAATAATAGAAATCAAGTTAAGACTTTGAATCGTTACATCATTTCACGTGGATTTTAGATTGCTCTCCCTACGGAAACGAAAGGTCATAACTATTAGATTAGTATCAAGGAGCGAAATTGAAAATGAAACAAATGAGTCCAGACAGAACTATTACAAACAAAGAGTTCGACCAAATTTTGTCGATGTAGACGTGATTTAGATTGCCTCTCTACGAAACGAAAGTGGTCATAACTATTAGATTAGTATCGAAGGAGCTTAAAATGGAAAATGAAACAAATGAGTCCATAGACAAGGAACTATTACAAATTACGATTGCGTCCTTTGGAGCATATTTCGGTGGCACGATATATGTCTTTTCAAAACTTAGAAGTCAAGGCATTTTTCCATCAAAGGCAATGTGAATTTAAATTCCATAAAGGCTTTCAAGGAATCGAGGTTGTTTCAGTTTCACCACGCTAGAATATTCCAATTCCACATTATTGACAAGAACTTAATTTTTATAATAATGATATTTGTGTCAATTTAAACAATGTGAAACAATATGTAGTGCTCGATTTGAGATGGTTATCGTTCCTAGGTGCTATAAAATTAAAAATAATGGCATGTATAAAATCATTGTTTATTAAGTAATGGCTTCTATAGAACCATTTAATTTCCGTACAACTAAAAATAATTTAAGTAGGCTTTAAATTTAATGACACATTTTAATGAAGCTTTTGAACAATATCAAAAATAAAGACAAAAGAACAATTTTGGCCCTAAATGCTGTAACAGATTACAGTAGCTTTAGCAATCCTATATCCTTAAGCGTGACGAGATGGTGAATCGATCAATGCAAGGCAATTATTCCATGTCAGAATGCTTTTAGCTATAATTGTCAGCTGGGTTTAGGTCTTTGAATAGAGGATTTTCAAGAGTCCTCTTTACTAATCTTGAGTGGCAAACTTTTCCCAACACAACAAGTTAGCATAACACTTGTTAGAAATACTCCTGTATTGAAAATACTCGTGAAAGCTTCTAGAACACAGGGCAATCCCATTTTAGTTTCACAATTATTTTCCTTAATAATCTGGTCATTCTCCTTCATACACATTCTTGCACTGAAGTTAAAAATAAAACCACTAGTCTGGAATAAACATTAAGGCTTGCCATGGTAAAGTAACTGATGTTACTAGTTAAACTTGGTTCGTAGAATTAATTTGAGCTAGATTTGCAGGGAAAATATGACATTTATAGGAAGTGTTATAACCACATTAGACTATAATACATTACAATAAAAGAAAACATTCAATATTTCTATTTAATTATAACATTCAATATTTCAGTTTAATTAGCATTAATTTTTATTACTACAAATCTAAATATTAATTCAAAGACACACATTTATACTTCCCTTTACAATTCTTAAATGGCACTAAGCGGATCACTTAAATAAGGTTCAATAAAGATGATTATGTAGTACATGTGTTTTTCTGCGTTGAAACTAGGATTGAACTATTACGTCCACTCCAAACAAACATCTAGAAGGTAATATGGGGAAAAAACATATGGAAAAAGCAATATGGGATATAGTACACTTGCATGACAGGCACACATATTCGTTATGCATGCCATCCTATTTTTCTAATTTTTTGAAGTTGTGTATGCACATGTTATGTTGATGGTTAAAAATTCACGTGCATCTCAAAACTTAATGAGCTATACCAGATTCCCCTAACAGTGATATGTTTGTGCCACAATGTAGAAATAATTATGCAAAGCGTAAAATATTATAACCTTGTTGTTGTTACAAAGTTTTTATGACACTTATCATATTTGTAAAATGTAAAATGGAAACTAAATGATTGATATTCAAAATTAATTCATCAACAATATTTCACGTTACGATATTAAGTCGATGTATGTCTTTATCGTTGGGACTCCAATTCGGTTATTGTCTTCTTCGTTCAACGTTAAATTTTTAGGTGCAAGTGTTACGGCCAAATTTTCCTCAAATATGATTGAAAGCTTTTAGTGGAATAAGTGACGAGCTTGGAAAATGAAAAATTCTATTAGAGAGTGAAATTGGAAACAGCAAATGGCGTTTCATTTTATAACTCTCGAGGTTTTTTCCAAATAATGAATAGGATTTAGTTTTTATATAAATTGATCCTTTTTAGTAGGGAAAATGTGAGGCGCATTTACGCCATATATATTTGGAGTTTCATTCTCGATCTTGATAAAAACAAGTAATTTAAAGGAAGAATAATAAGGAAATCAAGTTAAGACTTTGAATCGTTACATCATTTTTAACGTGGATTTTAGATTGCCTCTCCTCTACGGAAGCGAAAGTGGTCATAACTATTAGATTAGTATCGAAGGAGCGAAAATGGAAAATGAAACAAATGAGTCCATAGACAAGGAACTATTACAAATTACGATTACCGCGTCCTTTGGAGCATATTTAGGTACGATATGTGTCTTTTCAAAACTTCGAGAAGTCAAGGCATTTTTCCATCAAAGGCAATGTGAATTTAAATTCCATAAAGGCTTTCAAGGAATCGAGGTTGTTTAGCTTCACACCACGCTAGAATATTCCAATTCCACATTATTGACATGAACTTAATTTTTATAATAATGATATTTGTGTCAATTTAAACAATGTGAAACAATATGTAGTGCTTTCGATTTGAGATGGTTATCGTGTTCGGTATGCTATAAAATTAAAAATAATGGCATGTATAAAATCATTGTTTATTAAGTAATGGCTTCTATAGAACCATTTACTTTCCAGACAACTAAAAATAATTTAAGTAGGCTTTAAATTTAATGACACATTTTAATGAAGCTTTGAAACAATATCAAAAATAAAGACAAAAGAACAATTTTGGCCCTTTACGCCCTGCAGTAACTGATTACAGAGCTTTAGCAATCCTATATCCTTAAGCAGAGCGGAGATGGTGAATCGATCAATGCAAGACAATTATTCCATGTCTCGAATGTTCTTAGCTATAATTATCATTTGGGTTTAGGTCTTTGAATAGAGGATTTTCAAGAGTCCTCTTTACTAATGCTTAGTGGCAAAATTTTTCCCAACACCACAAGTTAGCACTTACACTTGTTAGAAATACTCCTGTATTGAAAATACTGGTGAAAGCTTCTAGAACATGTGGCAAACCCATTTTAGTTTCATGCTTATTTTCCTTAATAATCTGGTCATTCTCCTTGTGTATTCATTCTCGCACTGAAGTTAAAAATAAAACAACTAAATGGAATAAACATTAAGGCTTGCCATGGTGTGTGAATCGATGTTATTAGTTAAACTTGGTTCAGAAAATTAATTTCAGCTAGATTTGCAGAGGAAAAATGGCATTTATAGGAAGTGTTATAACCACATTAGACTATAATACGTTATAAAAAAAGAAAACATTCAATATTTCTATTTAATTATAACATTCGATATTTCAATTTAATTAGCATTAATTTTATTACTACAAATCTAAATATTAATTCAAAGACACACATTTATACTTCCCTTTACAATTCTTAAATGGCACTAAGCGGATCACTTAAATATGGTTCAATAAAGATGATTATGTAGTACATGTGTTTTACGCGTTGAAACTAGGATTGAACTATTACGTCCACTCCAAACAAACATCTAGAAGGTAATATGGGGAAAAACATATGGAAAAAGCAATATGGGATATAGTACACTTGCATGACAGGCATACATATTAGATTATGCATGCCATCCTATTTTTCTAATTTTTTGAAGTTGTGTATGCACATGTTATGTTGATGGTTAAAAATTCACGTGCATCTCAAAACTTAATGAGCTATACCTGCATTCCCTAACGCTTATATGTTTGTGCCACAATGTAGAAATAATTATGCAAAGCAAAAATATTATAACCTTGTTGTTGTTACAAAGTTTTTATGACACTTATCATATTTGTAAAATGTAAAATGGAAACTAAATGATTGACATTCAAAATTAATTCATCAACAATATTTCACGTTCGATATTAAGTCGATGTATGTCTTTATCGTGGGACTCCAATCTTGTTATTGTCTTCTTAGTTCAACGTTAAATTTTTAGGTGCAAGTGTTTCGACCCAAATTTTCTGAAATATGATTGAAAGCTTTTAGTGGAATAAGTGGCGAGCTTGGAAAATGAAAAATTCTATTAGAGAGTGAAATTGGAAACAACAAATGACGTTTCATTTTATAACTCTAGTAGGTATTTTCCAAATAATGAATAGGATTTAGTTTTTATATAAATTGATCCTTTTTAGTAGGGGAAAATGTGAGGCGACGTCGTCGACATATTTGGAGTTTCATTCTCGATCTTGATAAAAACAAGTAATTTAAAGGAAGAATAATAAAGGAAATCAAGTTAAGACTTTGAATCGTTACATCATTTTCGGCGTGGATTTGAGATTGCCTCTCCTCTACGGAAGCGTAAAGTGGTCATAACTATTAGATTAGTATCGAAGGAGAAAATGGAAAATGAAACAAATGAGTCCATAGACAAGGAACTATTACAAATTACGATTGCACGTCCTTTGGAGGATATTTAGTGGCACGATATGTGTCTTTTCAAAACTTCGAGAAGTCAAGGCATTTTTCCATCAAAGGCAATGTGAATTTAAATTCTATAAAGGCTTTCAAGGAATCGAGGTTGTTTAGGTTTCACAACAAGCTAGAATATTCCAATTCCACATTATTGACATGAACTTAATTTTTATAATAATGATATTTGTGTCAATTTAAACAATGTGAAACAATATGTAGTGTGCTCGATTTGAGATGGTTATCGTGTTAGCTGCTATAAAATTAAAAATAATGGCAAGTATAAAATCATTGTTTATTAAGTAATGGCTTCTATAAAACCATTTAATTTCCGTACAACTAAAAAATAATTTAAGTAGGCTTTAAATTTAATGACACATTTTAATGAAGCTTTGAACAATATCAAAAATAAAGACAAAAGAACAATTTTGGCCCTAAACGCCCTGGGTAACCGATTACGTAGCTTTAGCAATCCTATATCCTTAAGCGCAGCGGAGATGGTGAATCGATCAACGCAAAGGCAATTATTCTATGTCTGAACGCTCTTAGCTATAATTGTCGTTCGGTTTAGGTCTTTGAATAGAGGATTTTCAAGAGTCCTCTTTACTAATCTTTGAGTGGCAAAATTTTCCCAACACAACAAGTTTGCCGCAACACTTGTTAGAAATACTCCTCGATTGAAAATACTAAGTGAAAGCTTCTAGAACCGAGGCAAACCCATTTTAGTTTCACAATTATTTTCCTTAATAATCTGGTCATTCTCCTTCAGTAGCTATTCTTGCACCAAGTTAAAAATAAAACCACTAATGCGGAATAAACATTAAGGCTTGCCATGGTGTGCGAATCGATGTTACTAGTTAAACTTGGTTAAATAAAATTAATTTCAGCAGAGATTTGCAGAGCAAAAATGGCATTGATAGGAAGTGTTATAACCACATTAGACTATAATATCGTTACAATAAAAGAAAAAATTCAATATTTCTATTTAATTATAACATTCAATATTTCAGTTTAATTAGCATTAATTTTTATTACTACAAATCTAAATATTAATTCAAAGACACACATTTATACTTCCCTTTACAATTCTTAAATGGCACTAAGCGGATAACTTAAATAAGGTTCAATAAAGATGATTATATGTAGTACATGTGTTTTCTGCGTTGAAACTAGGATTGAACTATTACGCCCACTCCAAACAAACATCTAGAAGGTAATATGGGAAAAAACATATGGAAAAAGCAATATGGGATATAGTACACTTGCATGATGGTGCACACATATTCTTCTTATGCATGCCATCCTATTTTCTAATTTTTTGAAGTTGTGTATGCACATGTTATGTTGATGGTTAAAATTCACAGCATCTCAAAACTTAATGAGCTATACCAGATTCCCCTAATAAAGGATATGTTTGTGCCACAATGTAGAAATAATTATGCAAAGCGTAAAATATTATAACCTTGTTGTTGTTACAAAGTTTTTATGACACTTATCATATTTGTAAAATGTAAAATGGAAACTAAATGATTGACATTCAAAATTAATTCATCAACAATATTTCACGCTCGATATTAAGTCGATGTATGTCTTTATCATTGGGACTCCAATTGGCTTATTGTCTTCTTCGCTCAACGTTAAATTTTTAGGTGCAAGTGTTAAACCAAATTGTCTAAATATGATTGAAAGCTTTTAGTGGAATAAGTAGCGTAGCTTGGAAAATGAAAAATTCTATTAGAGAGTGAAATTGGAAACAAAGAATGGCGCTTCATTTTATAACTCTAAGTAGGTATTTTCCAAATAATGAATAAGATTTAGTTTTTATATAAATTGATCCTTTTTAGTAGGGAAAATGTGAGGCATGCGTCGTTAACATATTTGGAGTTTCATTCTCGATCTTGATAAAAACAAGTAATTTAAAGGAAGAATAATAAGGAAATCAAGTTAAGACTTTGAATCGTTACATCATTTTCGGCGTGGATTTTAGATTGCCTCTCCTCTACGGAAGCGAAGTGGTCATAACTATTAGATTAGTATCGAAGAGCGAAAATGGAAAATGAAACAAATGAGTCCATAGACAAGGAACTATTACAAATTACGAGGCATCATTCCTTTGGAGCATATTTAGGTAGCACGATATGTGTCTTTTCAAAACTCGAGAAGTCAAGGCATTTTTCCATCAAAGGCAATGTGAATTTAAATTCCATAAAGGCTTTCAAGGAATCGAGGTTGTTTGAGCTTTCACAACAAGCTAGAATATTCCAATTCCACATTATTGACATGAACTTAATTTTTATAATAATGATATTTGTGTCAATTTAAACAATGTGAAACAATATGTAATTACTCGATTTGAGATGGTTATCGTGTTAGGTGCTATAAAATTAAAAATAATGGCATGTATAAAATCATTGTTTATTAAGTAATGGCTTCTATAGAACCATTTACTTTAAGTATAACTAAAAAATAATTTAAGTAGGCTTTAAATTTAATGACACATTTTAATGAAGCTTCGAAACAATATCAAAATAAAGACAAAAGAACAATTTTGGCCCTTTATGCCTGCATTAGCGTTTTGTAGCTTTAGCAATCCTATATCCTTAAGAGGGCGGAGGTGGTGAATGCGATCAATGCATGAGCAATTATTCCATGTCTCAGAATATCCTCGATTTTCTAAGTCGATCGAGGATTCAATATTTTTAAAGATTTTAAAATTTTGTATTTGGATGGAATTAGCATTTTGAGTAGGTAAATGGGCTTATAGAAGGCCCAAGAGTTGGTCAAACCCGCTTGAATTTTTGGAATTTTAGACTTAGGAGTTAGGGGTTCAAGCAGTGGCCTTAAGTGGAGTGATGGGTAAATTACATCACAAAAAGAGCCTGGTTGGGCAAGTGGTGATGCCACTAGGCTCACAGAAAAGTGGCGCGGTGGAGCTGGGGAAGGCAAGGGATCGATTCTGTGTTGGCAAATAGATGCATTTATTTTTTTAGTGCGAGGAGGGTAAGTGTTGGAGTTCGTGGATTCTGCTAAAGGAGAGTTGGATCGGTTTAAATGCTTGGATTAACACCTTAGGGTTGTTTTCCTCTCTTTTTCCTCTCTAGCCAAACTACCACCTCCCTATTCCTCTTCTTCTATTTTTCTTTCTTCTTCTTCAAAACTATTCATCATACCGCTATTCATCAATACTTTGCCGAATCCATAAAAGCGAAATCTCGTGATCATTGCTTGTGCCGATTTCTTCAAAGCCAGGTTCTCCTATGTTCTTTTGTTTTTATTAATTTGCAATTATCTTTTCTTAATCCTAGATCTCTGACCGCAATTCTACTTCAAGGTTGTAGCCCCACATTATCATCTTCTTCATCACAAAAAGCGAAAAACCATAGATTTGGGGCTTATAGCGAAACTTCAAGACTTTGGGGAATCGAGTTCTCCGTCGTTTGATAGATAAATCTACACTAGATTGCGTGGAAATCAAGTGGGAGTAAGGGGTAATCGTATCATCTCAGATCTGTTCTTATTTTGCAAAGTTAAGAAAAGTCAAGTCCCTAAAATTAGGGAGGCTGTCGATTTGGGAATATGGCTCTAAGAGTCTTTAATCGATGTTTTCTTTGGGTGACTAGAGTCTTCTTAAGCGTTGAATCTAAGGCGTGGTTCATTGGAGCAATCGAATTCGAGCTAACTATCGATTTTGGCAAAAGGTAAGGTTTCAAAGGTTTTAGGGATATGGTTCGATCATGGATAAGTAAGTTTTGGGGTTTAGTGATTATGGTTTGTAAATAAGAATTGTGCTAATAAATTGTAGGACATCGAAGGGATCTCGAAGCGGTCGTCATGAATCGGTGTGTACAACACCCTTTCTTAGTTCAATTTAAAAAGCCGAAATGCCAAATTCGGCATTTCATGGTCATGTAAGTATGTGAATGCTCTCAAGTCATAGAGGAATTGCCCCAAAATTTTGAAAAATTTTAAAAATTTTTAAAACCAAAACCCTTTTGAAACTTTTCCCAAAAATTTCCCGAAATTTTTAAAATAAATCCCTTAAATCTTAAGGCTTTTGCCCAAAGGAAAAACCCGGGTTTAAAATTAAATTTTCCTTTAATTTCCCTTTGGGAAATGGTTTAAGAAAAATAAAAAATTTTAAAAAAAAAATTATTTTAAATTTAAACATTAAATTTCGTTTAAAATTTAAAAAATTTTCAAAATTTAAAAAACCCATTTTAAATTTTTACAATTTTAACTAAAATCTTTTAATAAAGAAAAATTTTTCTTTTTTAAATTTTCTAATTTCTTTAAATTACTAAAAAATTAAATTTTTATTAAAAAAATTAAAACCCAAATTTAAAAAACATTTAAAGGAAAAAATAGGAAAAATATTTTTAATTTTTTTTAAATTAAATTTGGGTTAAAATTACCATCAAAAAAATTTAAAGGGTATTTGGGGAAAAATTTAAAAGGCAATTAAAATTTATGAAACCCAAATTTTTTTTGTTTGCCAAATTTTTAAAATTTTTTGGGTTTAAATTTTTTTAAATTTTTAAAATTTCAAATTTTAAAAATAAAGAGCAAAATTCATTTTTTTTAATTTTTGTCCCTTTTTAAATTTATGGGGGAATTTAAATTTTGGTTGAAAAAAAATTTTATTGAATAAATTTTAAAAGAAAGGAAAATTTTATTTTTAAACCATTTTTCCAAATAATAAAAAATTAAAATTTTTTTGAAAAGGGCAAAATTTTTGGGTTTCTTTTTTTCAAAATTTAAAAAGTTGGCAAAAATTTGAATTTAATATTTTGGGAAAATTTTTTAAAAAATTTTTTTGAAAAAAAAAAAATAAAAATAGAAGAAAAAATTAAAAACAGGCCCCAAATTTCCCTTTTTTTTAAAACCTTTCCTTTTTAAAAGGTTTTTTTCCAAAAAAGGAAAGGTTTTTAAAATGAAATTTCCTTTTTAAAAAATTAAAAAATTTTTTATAAAAATTTGGTCATTTAAATTTGTAAAAAAATTTAAATTTAAGGGAAAATAAAAAAATTTAAAATTTTTTTAAAATGGTTTTAAAACCTTTTTTCCACCAAAAAAAAATGGCTTCTTTAATAAAAATTTAACAATAAAAATAAAACAAAAAAATTTTTTTAAAAGGAAACCTTTATCCTTAAGACGGGGGAAATAACAAAAATTACACCCTTTGGGGTTTTGAAAATTTTGGGTTCTTTTTAAAATTTTCAAGGCCCTTTTAAAAACCCATTTAAATTCCCAAAAGGCCCAAAAATTTTTAAATTTTTTTAAAATTTAACCCCTTTAAAACCAAAAACCCATTATTCTTTAATTTTTAATAAATTTTTTTCAAATTTAAAAAATTTAAAAATTTCCCGGGAAAAATTTCTTTTGGGTGAAAAATTAATAAATTTAAAAAATTTCAAATTTTTTTAAAATTTAAATGGTTTAAAAAAATTTAAATTTAAATAAAAAAATTTAAACTTTTAAATAAAAATTTTTAATTAATTTAAAATTTAAAATAAAAAAAAACAATTTTCCCTTTCCCAATTTTTAAAAAATTTAAATTTAAAGGAAAACCAAAAAAATGGGAATGATTTGGAATTTTTTTACCCTTTTTAAAATTTTTGGGGCCTTTTTAATTTCCCAAATTAAAATTAAACTTTTAAAAACAATGGAAATGGAAAATTTTCAAAAAAAATTTTAAACCTTTTTTTAAAATTTTTAAATTTTGTATGAAAAAAATGTTTTAAAAATTCTAAAACAAAAAATTTTTTTAAAATTTATTTTTTTTCCCGTAAATTTTTTCCGGAAATTTTCCTTGTTAAAAATTTTTAAATAAATTTTAAAATTAAAAACTTTAAATGTTAAAAAAATTTATTTATTTTTCCCTTGGGTTTTAAAAAAATTTTAAAATTTTTGCCCGAAAAATTTGGGGGTTTTTGGAATTTAAAATTTTAAAAGTTTTAAAAGGAAAAAATAAAAAATTTAAATTTAAAAAAACTTTCATTTTCGGGTTTTAAATTTAAAAATTTTTTTTAAAAAAATTTTTTAAGAAAAAAAAATTTTTAAAATTTTTAAAAGGAAAAAAAAAAGGAAAAAATGGAATAAAGTTTTAAAAATTTAATTTTTTTCCTTTAAAATTGGTTTTAAATAAAAGGGTTTCAAAACAAATTTTTGGGAAAGGGAAAAAAAAAAAAACAAAATATTAAAATTTAAAGGAAAAAAAAAATTGGGGGTTTTTTCCTTTTCTAAAATTTTTAAAAAGGGTTTAAAAATTTTATTTAAAGGTTTAAAAATTTTAATTTCCAAACCCTTTAAAATTTAAAATTAAAAAATTTTTAAAAATTTTGAAAAATTTAAAAAAGGAAAATTTTTACCCTTTGTTTTGGGTTTTTAAAAATTAAAATATTTTTAAAATTTAAATGGTTTTAAAATTTTTTTGAAAAATTTAAAATTTTAATCTAAAATTTAAAAATTTAAAATTTTGAAAATCAAAAAAAAAACCCAGGGGAAACCCATTTGTTTAAATTTTTTCCTTAAAAATTTTTAGGCAAAATTTTAAAAAATTTTCAAAATTAAATGGTTTGGTTTTTAAGGTTTAAAAGCTTTAAAATGGGAAAAAAATTTTAAAAATTTTTGGAAAAAAAAAAAAAATAACCTTTAAATTTGGTTTTTTTTTTAAATATTTTAAAAAATTTATTTTTTTTAAAAAAAAACCTTTTTAAAAAATTGGGTCGGAAATTTGATTTAATTTAAAATTTTTTTAAAAAAATTTTAAAAAGGAATAAATTTAAAACAAGTTAAACTTTAAAAAATTTTTTAAATTTATTTTTAAAATTTATTTTTTAGTTTTTTAAACTTTTTTAAAAGAAAAATTTATAAATTTTTTTTTAAAGTAAAACAAAAAAAGGAAAATAAAAAATTAAAATTTTTCTAAAATATTCCCCAAAAAAAAGGGAGTTTGGGAAAAAATTTTGCCTTTTTCCCCAAAAATTTTGGGAAATTTGGCCAAATTTTTTCAAATTTTGGAATTTTGGGAATTTTTTAAAAAAATTTTAAAGGATTTTTGGCAAAAACGTTTAAATTTTTTAATTAAAATTTTAAAAAATTTAAAATTTTTTTTTAAAAATTATTTTTAAATTTTAAAAATTAAAAAATTTATTTTCCATTTTAAAACCGTTTTGGAAAATTAAAAAAAAGGATTTTTCTTGGGTTTAAATTTTTTTAAAACCCAAATTTAAATAAATTTTTTAAGGGAAAAAAATAAAAATAAAAAAAAAAATCTTTTTAAAATTTTCCAAAATAAAGGGAAAAAAATTTTGGGCCCTTTTTTAAAAAATTGAAAAACCCCAATTTGGGAGTTTTACTTTAAAAAGAAAATTAATTAAGGAAAATTAAATTTAAAATTTTTTTAAAATTTTTGAAAAAGGGTTTTTTGGGGAAAATAA
Organism: Gossypium arboreum; assembly: GCF_025698485.1. NCBI lineage: Eukaryota > Viridiplantae > Streptophyta > Magnoliopsida > Malvales > Malvaceae > Gossypium > Gossypium arboreum. Next base: position 7,006 of record NW_026440758.1, on the reverse strand, counting down.
AATTTAAAATCAAATTTAAAAAAAAAAATTTCCAAAACCAAAAAACAAATTAAAAAATTTAAATTTTTAAAGAAAAACGGAAAAACATTTTACAAAACAATTTTTTCCAAAAAGGTCATTTTTCCCTAAATTAACCCTTTTTGGTTTTAAAAAAACAATTTAAGGAAAATAAACTTTTAGGTTTGAGGTTTCCAATTTTTATAAGGGAAAAATTTTAAAAAAAATTTTTTAAAAACCCTTTAAAAATTTGAAATTTAAAATAAAATTTTAGACTTAAATTTTTAAAACTTAAAAAAACAATATCATTTAAAAAAAAAATTTTTAATAATTTCAGTTTTTAAATTTTTTTAACTTTTTTTAAAAATTTTGGGAAAATTTTAAAATTTTCCCTTTAAATTTTAAAAAAGGTTTAAATTTTTTTAAAAAATTCAAAAAAAAAAACCAAATTTTTTTCCCTTTTTTAAATTTAAATAAACTAACGATTTTAAAAAAAATTTTTAAATAATTGGGAAAAAACAATGGAAAAAAGCCCCCTTTGGGAAAAAGACATTAAAAGCAAAAATTTTTCAACAAAATTTTTGGGAGCCATTATTTTTCAATTTTTTAATTTGGTTCAAAAGATTTAAATTTTTAAAAACATCATTTTAAACTTAATTTTAAATTAAAATTTAATAAAAAAATTTTTTCCCCTTTTTTAAAAAAAATTTATAAATTTAAAATTTATAAACTTGTTTTTGTTAAAATTTATTTCCAAACAAAATTTAAAGGGTAAAGGGGAAAAATTTATAACAATTTTTTTCCTTCCTTTAAAAATTTTATTTCCCCATTTTTTTTTATTGGGATAATTTTAGTTTTTTTAACTTTAAAAAATTTTAAACAAAGGTTTTTTTCCCAAATTTTTAAATTAGAAAGGTTTTTAAATTTAAATAATTTTTTAAAATTAAAAAATTTTTTAATTTGAAAAAAAAATTGGAAAAAAAAAATATTTTTATTTATATTAGGATTTTCCCCTTTATTTAAATTTTTTTAAAAATTTTTTAAAAAAATGGCCCAAAAAAATTTTTTAAAATTTTTAAATTGTAAAAATAAATTTGGAAAATTTTTAAAAGAAATTTCATTTAAATTTTTTCCCAAATAATAAAATTTTTTAAAAGGATTTTTTGGGGAAAATTGGGCCCCAAAGAAAGTTTCAAACTTTTTAAAAATTAATTTAAAAAAAATGGAAAATAAAAATTTTGCCAAACAGGAAATTCCCCTTTTAAAAAAAATTTAATATTTTTGGCAAAGGGGAAATTTGGTTTTTTAAAAAATTAAAAAGGCATTTTAAAAAATTTTGAAAATTTAAGGCTTTAAAAATTTTAATTTCCCACAAAAAAATTTAATTTTTTAAAATAATAAAATTTTAATAAAAAATTTTCAAAATTTAAACAAAGGAAACAATTTTGGGCCTTTAATTTACTGTTTCCCCAAATTTTAAAATAAGGCAAGGTTATTTAAAACTTTAAATTGGGGTTTTTATTTAAAACCATTTTTTCCAATCCAAAAATTTTAAAAACAATTTTTAAAAAATTTTTTTTAAAAATTAAAAATAAAAAAAATTTTTTTTTCCCTTTAAAAAATTTTTAAGCATGTTTAAAAAACCCTTTTAAATTTAAGGCCATAAAAAATTTTACAAAAAAATTTTAAATTAATTTCCAATTTAAAATTACTATAAAAAGGTTTTTTTTAAAAAAAAAGATTTCCCTTTTTTTTAAACTAATCAAAGGGAATTTTAACAAACTTTTCCCAAATTTTTTTTCTTTTAAATGAAAAATTTTTTCCCTAAAGTTTTAAAAACAGTTTGGAAACTTTTAAATACCAAAAAAACCGGGGGAAAACTTTGGGCAAATTTTAAAAAAATTCCAATAAACGGCTTCCATTTTTTTAAGTTTTAAATAAATTTTTGGGGTTTTAGGAAAATTTGACAATTTTTTAAAAAATTGGTTTTAAAATTTTTTAAAATTTAAAAAATATACTTAAATTAAAAAAAATTAATATTTTAATTAATTAAAAAAAACATTTTAATATTTTTTTATTATAACAAATTTTTTCAAAAAGAAAATTTTTTTTTAAAAAATTTTTAAAAAAAAAGGAACAAAATAATTCAATAAAGAAATGAAAAATTTTTTTTTTTTTTAAAAGAAAAATTTTTAAAAATTTTTAAAAAAAAAACATTGGGAAAGTAATTTATAAAAACATATTTAAAAGAATTTTTTAATTTTAAGTTTCCATTTTAGGGTTTAAAATTTCCCTTTCAAAACTTATTTTTAATTTTTAAAAGGAAATAAATGGAAAAAATTATAAAAAATAATAACCCTTTTTAAAATTTTTCCCAAATTTTTTTAAAATTTTCCAAATTTTAAAATAAACAAAAAATATTTAATTTGGTGGGTTTTTCCCCAAAGTTTTTTGAATTAAATTTCAATTTTAAATTTTAAAATTTTAAATAAATGAATTTAATTAAAATTAAACATTTAAAATTTTTAAAAGTCGTTTTTATTAATATTTTCTTTAAAATGGGTTTATTTTTAAATTTCTTTTTTTGTAAAAATTTTTTATTTTTTTTAAAATTTTCCAAAAATAAAGAAAGAAAAAATTTTTTTAAAATTTGAACTTAAAAAAATTTTTGGGGGGAAAAAAATTTTTTCCCAAGTAAATTCAAAATTTTAAAAATTTTAGGTTTTTTTCCCAAAAATTTTTAAAAAATTTGTTTTTTAAAATTTAATTAAATCCTTTAAAGGTTTGGGGCCCCTTTTTTCAATTTTTTTAAATTTTCCCTTTAAACAAATTTAAAAAAATAAAATAAGGAAAATTTAATTAAACTTTATGTTCTTTAAATTTGGTTTTTTTAGTTTTTAAAAAAAAATGTATAAAATATTGTTTATTTAAAAAATAAACAAATTTTTTTTAAAAAAAAAAATTTAAATTTTAAAAATTTAATTTCCCCAATTTTAATGGTAAACATTTTAAAAATTGGAAAAAATGGTTTTAACTTTGGATTTAGATCCCAAAATAAAAAAGAAAAATGGGAAACATAGAAGGAAATTTATTTATTAACAAAAACCCTTTGGGAAAATTTTCCCAAATTTTTTTTTAAAATGGAAATTTAAAAATTCCCAAAAAAAATTAATTTAAATTTCCTAAAGCTTTAAAATCAAATTTTTATTTAAAGCAAATTTTTCCTTTTTTCAAATTTTTGACAAAATTAAAAATTTTTAAATAAAAAGTTTATTTTTCAATTTAAAACATTAAACAAAATTTTTGGGCCCAATTTGGGTTTGGTTTTTAGGGTTTCCCTTTAAAATTTTAAAAAAAGAAAATTTTAAAATAAAATTTTTTTTAATTAATTTTTAAAAAATTTTAATTTTTAACAAAAAAAAATTTATACCCTTTTTTAAATTTAAAACATTTTTTAAAAATTTTTAAAAAATTTAAAAATTTTGAAAAAAAAATTTTTCCCTTTTGGGTAAGAAAAACTAAAAGGGCAATTTATTGATTGAGAAAGGGAAAATAAAATGAAACAATTTTCCCTAAAAGTTTTAAATTGGTTTGGGTTTTAGGTTTTAAAATTAAAGGGGATTTTTAAAAAAGGTTTTATTTTTAAAAAGGGAATTTTTCCCAAAAAAAATTTAAAAAATTTTAAAATTTTTTGAAAATTTTTAAAAATTTTTTTTAAAAAGGCAAATTTTTAATTTTCTTAATTAAAAAAATTTGGTATTTTCTTGTTTATTAATAATTTTTTAAAACCAAATTTTGAATAAACAAATTTAATTTTGAGGTTTTTAAAAAAATTTTACTTTGAAAAAATTTTTAAAAAAAAAAATTTTTTTTAAAACCCGAGTTTCAAAAAATGATTTTAAATTTAAAAGGGTTTTTAAAATTTAAAATTTTTTTAAATAAAAAAAACCCCAAATTTTTTTAAAAATTTAAACTTTTAAAAAATTTAATTTAATAAAAACAAAAAAATTTTTCAAAAAAATTTTTTCCTTTAAATAAAGGGCAAAAAGATTTCAAAAAAAAAATGAAAAATTAGGTTCCATGGGGTTTTTCTAGGAAACTTTGGAAATTTAACAAACGGGCCAAAACTTGAAAAGGTTTTTAAAAAAAAAATTTAAAAAGGAAAAAAATATTTTTAAAAACATTTAAAACAATTTTTTTTAAAAATTTTTAAAAATTTTTTTTCCCTTTAATTTTTAAATTTTAAATGGACTTTTTAAAATTTAAAATAAAGGATTAAAATTTTTTTTAAAATTTTTAAACCAAAAACCAAACAAAAAATTTTTGGGGAAATTTAAAATTTTTAGAAAACAAATTTAAAAAAACCCTTTTTTTAATTTTAAGCCAATTTTTGTTTAAAATTTAAACTAAAATATACAAAAATTAATTTAAAAATTTTTTTGTTTATTTTAAGGTTTTGTTTTTTACTCCAATTTGGAAATTTCCCCAAAAAAAATTTTCCCAAAATTTTGAAAATTTTTTGTTTATATTTAAACTTTTGGGTTTTTGCCAAAATTAAATTTTTTTAATGTTCCCCAAAATTCCATTTTATAAATTTTTTAAATTAATTGTTTTTTGGGTTTTAAAAAATTGGCTTTTTTAAAAATTGAGGGGAAAATTTTTTTAAAGTTTTTAAAAAAGAAAAGGGAAAAAAAGGAAAATTAAATTTATTTAAATTTTAAAAAATTTAAAATTGCTTTTTTTATTTACCTTCTTTAAATAAATTAAAAAAAATTAAAAAATGGCCTAAAGGAAAAAAATTTCAAAAAAATACTTTTTCAAAAAGGTTAAAAATTCCAAAAATCAAGGAAATTTTTCCCAAAAAGTAAATTCCAAATTTTCAGGAAAAATTTTGTTTGGGCAATTTTTAATTTTGATTGATTTAATTTTTTTTTAAAATTAAAAATTTTAAAATTTAAATTTTTGGTATGGTTTTTTAATGGGTTTTAAAAAATTAAAAAATTTAATGCAAAATAAAAATTTAAAATTTTTTAAAAAAGTTTTGGTTTTAAAAAATTTTAAAAATTTTAAAAAAAAAATAAAAATTTAGCTTTAAATTTTTAAATTTTTTAAAATTTTAAAATTTTTTTTAAAAAAAAAAAAACCATAGATTTGGGGGCTTATTTAAAACTTCAAGACTTTGGGGAATCGAGTTCACCGGGCGCTTGATAGATAAATCTACACTAGATTGCGGGAAATCAAGGGAGTAAGGGTAAACGATCATCTCGATCCGTTTATTTTGCAAAGTTGAAAGTCAAGTCCCTAAAATTAGGAGGCTTCGATTTGGGCATATGGCTCTAAGAGTTTTAACTGATGTTTTTTTTGGACAGATTTTTGCTGAATCGGCGTGGTTCATTGAGCAACCGATTCGAGCTAACTATCGATTTTGGCAAAAGGTAAGGTTTCAAAGGTTTTAGGATATGGTTCGATCATGGATAAGTAAGTTTTGGGGGTTTAGTGATTATGGTTTGTAAAAGAATGGCTAATAAATTGTAGGACATCAAAAGGATCTCAAAGGCGTCATAATTTTAACACCTTTCTTAGTTCAATTTTAAAAGTTTAAATGCCAAATTCATTTCATGGTCATGTAAGTATGTGAATGCTCGTCAAGAGGAATTGTTAGATCTCACCGCAAGGTGGTAAGCACGTCCATGATGCTTTAGCGTATTTTAAAGGGCTTGAGGGCCAAAACCGCCCAATGGGCTTATTTGACCAATATGGGTAAGAGATGGGCAAATTAGCCTATTAGGTAGATGGTGGAATCAAATTATAAACCGTAAAATTATAATTATTTGTGCAAGAGCGGATCACTAAATTACCCAAAGAGCAAAATTACCAAATTACCCCTAAAGAGCAAAATTACCATATACCCTTTGGGTTTTAAATTAGAATCGCATGATTGATCAATGTTGTATTTTACATGATATGCTTTTATTAATATTCTGATGGGGTTGGGGTATTAATGGAGGAAGATAAAGTGGTTCATCCACGATCAGGCTTTGCCTCAACGACGAATTTGAGTGGTTGCAACTGGGTGGGTCGGGTGGTTGAGATATTCCCCACATTGGTGGGCTGGACGGGCGGTGTTTGGTGGGTTGAGTAGTCTCCTGATGGGCTTGCATTCATTATTTCCGGATACTATTTTCGAACGGGCCTATGGGCCAATTTATGTTAAAGGGCTAAGGCCTCTACGATTCTAAAAGGGCTTCGCCCGGGTAAGGTTATCTGATAGGCTTAGCCCAATGCTCGAGCTAAATTGGGCTTTGGATGGGTTTCCGAACCCGGTTTTCCAAACTCCCCCTTCCTCCCTTCCTGGTGAGCCCTAGTTGGTGGACTTGGAGTCGGATTCAGAGGGCTATGAAGATGGATTGCCAATTTTAAATAAGTTTAGCATTTAATTTGGATTATTTTATTTTTATTATGTTTAAAGTTTAATAAGGCTTTTTTTAATTATTTTTATTTTGGGATTATTAAACCTTTAACTAGGTTCGCTTTTATAAAAACTACTTGATTTTAAAAGATCCGATACGCCAAAGTTTTCCAAAAGTAAATGTTTTTCCAAGGAAATAAATATTTTAAACAAACGCTTTCAACTTAAACATTTTTTAAGAACATAATCAAACGATTTTCAAAATTACACTATGTTAGGTGGCAATGGTGGTGTGCATGTTAGGATTGATCCGGAAGAGCTTTACTTTGCAATTACATCACCTCCCTTTTTCCGGTTTCCTACCCGGTACTTCTATTCACTTTAACCACCTTTAAAAGTGTCTTTACAACACCAACTCATTTTTCCAAACTAAGTAAATAATGTTTGAACGATCAATGTGGGCGACGATCCTGGCCATAACGCCCGGCCGTTTGGGGTGTTACAATGTCCAATGCTCTTAGCTATAATTGTCACTGGTTTAGGTTTTAATAGAGGATTTTCAAGAGTCCTCTTTACTAATGCAGTGGCAACTTTTCCCAA
>NW_026440757.1:0-7500 GCF_025698485.1 Gossypium arboreum | reverse complement strand
ACTTGTTCAATTATCTATGCGCCATCATGCCATATTTCATTCGGCTTTTGTATTTTGGGCCAATGTAAAAATTTTCAATTAAAATACTATGTAAGTGGCGAAAAAAACTTGCCCCATTTCGCAAGTGGTAACGGAGCCCGCAACATCCGCGAACGAGGCCATCCCGCGGAGAGGTCATCGGCAACACGCACCTTGGTGCCTTGATCCGCGGAGCGCTGGGTCAAAAAGTGTCCTCTTTCGACATCCAAACTCGCCTCGCTTGCATACATGAATGTCAACGCGTAGCACATTGACCAAGTTTTTTAGCTCTTAGGGGGAAGTGATATTGAGCAGCCTGGGGTTATCCAGTAATCCCCCATGCCCATCGTGATGCCCGACGCCGCAGGTTCCCACCACCCAAGGTTCGATCCATCCCGGCGATGATCCCATGAGCCATCCCGGATACACAAACCAAGAACGAGTCCCTCCTCAATCCCATAGAATTCGATATCTGCTATATGTTCGGCACCCAATAATGAATGAATCGTCCTCAAAGGTAGGATTCGGATACTGTATGTCCGTGACCAACAATGAATGAATCGCTCCTCGTCCCTCCCTAACGTAGAGCCCCAAGACTTTGGCCTCCAGAGCCTCAGACACATTTCGGCAATGCAGTTATCCTGCAGGCAATATCGGTACCACCGCCTTTGATGTCGGAGCATCGCAAAGATCGCAGACTTGGTATCGGATGTGCGGGGGTCGAGCACCAAAGCTAATTTTAGCCCTCTGCTAGTGCGTGTTGCCAGACCATAAAGTGTCCCCTGCTTTTACGAATGTCGCCTGCAGCACATTGACCAAGTTTTTAGCTCTTAGGGGAGGTGATATTGAGGCGAACAGGTTGTCCAGACCGCCCACGCCCATTTCATGCCCAGACGCCCCATCGCCTAGGGTTCCTACGGTTCGCGATCTATCCTGCCTGTTCCATGAGCCATCCCCGGCGGTTCGCGAGCCATCCTAATATCGAAACGGTTACAAGTCGTCCCCGCCCCTCCCCTGTCCCTCCCTTTGAATCATCCCTGCCCCTCCCTTTGGAACAAGATCCTCCCAAGACTCTTTCTTGGTCGTGTCAGCATCGCACCTTGGTAACCTAGACGTCGATGGTACGGAGCATCGGCACATTGTCGCTTGGACGTGCTGGAGCCTTGGACGCCATCGGAAACCCAGGCCTTGGTCGCGGAGCCTCGCCACCATCGGCAACCTAGGCGCTCGGTCGCGAGTCTCGGCCATCGGCACCAGGCCCCTGGTCATGTAGGAGCTGCCACCATCGGCAAACCAGGCCCTGGTCGCGAGAGCCCGGCACCATCGCACCCAGGCCCTGGTCGTGCGGGAGCCGCACCATCGGCACCTTGGTGCTTGATGTGGAGCCTGGCACCATCGGCAACCTAGGGCCCCGGTCGTGCGGAGCCCGGCACCATCGGCAACCTAGGCCCTTGGTCGCGCGAGAGCTCGACCATCGGCACCCAGCCCTTGGTCGTGGGAGCTCGGCCACCATCGGCACCTAGGCCCTTGATGCGGGAGCCTCGGCACCATCGGCAACCTAGGCCCCCGGTCGCGGGAGCCTCGGCACCATCGGCACTTTGGTGCTTGATGTGCGGGCCTCGAACACCATCGGCAACCGGCCCTTGGTCGCGGGAGCCGGCACCATCGGCACCTTGGTGCTCTGGATGCGGGAGCCTCGAGCGCATTGGCACCTTGGTGCTTGATGCGGGAGCCCGACACCATCGGCAACCTAGGACGTTGATGTGGGTGCTCGAGCAGCAGGGCACCCGGTGGCTCGGATGTGCGGGCTAAAGAAAAGTGTCCCCGTTTCGCACATACGAATGTTGCCCGGCAGCGATTGACGAAGTTTTTTAGCTCTTTAAGGGTAGAGATCCGCGCTTCGACGTGCCCCTCGAACCCGAGGTGGGTGGGTAACCGCACGGGTCGGATAGTCCCGCAATGACTCACCAACGGGGTGGGTCAATCGCTTAGTGGCCGGGTGATGATTTTGCCGGTCAAGCCTGTGCCCATAGAAATGTAACGACTTCAAGACCGTGTTCCCATATGGGCAAAGATCTCTTGGGGGTGGCTTATGCATTGCTATGGGCTCGAGCTTGGCTTGCCCATTCTCCCCGTCATGTTAAGGACGCCTTGTGCCTTCCAAGTCGGCGACCCATCGGCGCCTTGGCCTTGCCAAGGCCTTTGCCGCATTCGAAGGCCCGTGACCCCAGCATCAAGTCCCTTTGACGGCAACGGCTCACCGGGGGCGTGTTGAGTTTGTAGGCTCGGTCTTGGCTTGACCAAGTCCCAATGGGATTTTGTCCTCGTAGTTCTCGTGCCAAGCGTTTGTGGTGTGCCCTCGTTTCATTGTTCCTTCCGCCCCCTACCAATACATTGGTTGTGGTTGTTGGCCGGTGTGCGTGGGTGCTACCACTAGTACGCAATGGGCATATGAGTGGTGTTTTGTTGTGTGTATTGGCAGGCTCCATGCTACCCGCATCGAACTGTCGAGCCACACTCTTCATTAACTCCCTTGTTCTAATTGAACCCGTGGATGCGATCGGGATCCCGTGGTTGCGTACCTAAGCCGATGGAATTATTGATGTGTTGCCGTCCTTCTCCATCTCGTGCCCTTTGGGTGGTGGGGACCACAATCGGCCCTTGGTCCCGAGTGTGCCCCAAATCGGTGGGCCCTCGGTGCACTGGTGCTCGTTCGTGCTTTCGGATGCGGAAAATATTTTTGAGAGTAGGGTTTAGCCCTTGTCTCGATGCCTATGCATTTTGTCTTTGACACGGACGATGCTCGTTCGTTATGGCTCTTCGTTTCACGCGGCATGTTTGAGAGCATGCCAAGGTCGACGTCCGGAGGAATGCTACCCCGTTGATCCGCCAGAGTCATATGCTTGTTCCAAAGATTAAGCCATGCATGTTAAGTATGAACAAATTCAGACCGGAAACCCGGAATGGCTCATTAAATCACATAGTTTGTTTGATGGTATTTGCTACCGGATAACCGTAGTAATTCTAGAGCTAATACGCAACAAACCCCGACTTTGGAAGGGATGCATTTATTAGATAAAGGTCGACGCGGGTTTTGCCCGTTGCTCGATGATTCATGATAACCGACGGATCGCACGGCCTTTTGTGCCGGGACGATCATTCAAATTTCTCCCTTATCAACTTTCGATGGTAGGATAGTGGGCCTACTTGGTGGTGACGGGTGACGGAGAATTAGGGTTCGATTCCGGAGAGGGAGCCAGAAACGGCTACCACATCCAAGGGGAAGCGGCCGCAAATTACCCAACCTGACACGGGAAGGTAGTGACAATAAATAACAATACCGCTCTATGAGTCCGTAATTGAATGAGTACAATCTAAATCCCTTAACGAGGATCCATTGGAGGGCAAGTCCCCGCAGCCGCGGTAATTCCAGCCCAATAGCGATATTTGGTTGTTGCGCTAAAAGCTCGGTTGGACTTAGGTGGGTCCCGGTCCGCCTCACGGTGAGCACCGGTCCGCTCGTCCCCATCCCGGCGATGCGCCTCCCCGGCCTTAATTGGTGGGTCGTTCCTCCCAAGCCGTTACTTTGAAGAAATTAGAGTGCTCAAAGGGCCCACGCTTGTATACATTAGCATGGGATAACATCAAGGATTTCGATCCTATTGTGTTGGCCTTCGGATCGGAGTAATGATTAACGTGGACAATGGGGATTCGATTTAGTCGAGGTGAAATTTTGGATTTATGAAAGACGAACAAAAAAGCATTTGCCAAGGATTTTTTATTAATCAAGAACGAAAGTTGGGGGGCTCAAGACGATCGATACCGTCCTAGTCTCAACCATAAACGATGCCGACCAGGATCCGGGGATGTTGTTTTAGACTCCGGACCTTATGAGAAATCAAAGTTTTGGGTTCCGGGGAGTATGGTCGCAAGGTAAACTTAAAGGTTGGGAAGGGCACCACCAGGAGGGAGCCTGCGGCTTAATTTGACTCAACACGGGAAACTTACCAGGTCCGAATAGTAAGGATTGAAGGACCGGAGCTTTTCTTGATTCTTGGGTGGTGCATGGCCGTTCTTAGTTGGTGGGAGCGATTTGTCCCGTTAATTCCGCTAACAACGAGACCTCACCGCTAACTAGCTACACGGAGGTGATCCTTCGTGGCTAGCTTTTAAGGGACTATGGCCTTTTAGGCCACGGAAGTTTGAGGCAATAAAGTTCCTGGGATGCCCTTAGATGTTCGGGGCACGCGCGCTACAACCGATGTATTCAACGAGTTCATAGCCTTGGCCGACGGCCCTTTTTGAAATTTCATCGGATGGGGATAGATCATTGCAATTGTTGGTTTCAACGAGGAATTTTAGTAAGCGCGAGTCATCAGCTCGTTGACTACGTCCCGCCCTTTGTACACACCGCCCGTCGCCCCCACCGATTGAATGGTCCTGGGTTGGTCCCTCGGTTTCCCCGGACGTCGGGAAGTCCACCAACCTTATCATTTAGAGGAAGGAGAAGTCGTAAGGTTTCCGAGGTGAACTGCGGAAGGATCATTGTCGAAACCCGCCCAGCGAACGACCCGTGAACGCGTTGTATACAACATCGGAGGGGTGCGGGTGCATCGTTGTTCGTCCCCACCCCCCGCGTGTCGGAGCGGCCGGTCTTGTCATCCCTTGCCCATTGGGGTGAGATGTCGATCAACTTCTTCGATGCAAAACGAAAACCCCAATCGCGCCAAGGAATCGAAATGAAAAGGGACACTCTTGTCGCCGCACCGCTCGCGTGTCGGCTTCAAAGGATGTTGTTCTTTGTCGCAGTATATAGAACGACTTTAAAACGGATATTCGGCCCGCATCGATTGAAGAACGAGCAAATGCGATATTGGTGGAATTGCGTAATCCCGGAACCATCGAGTCTTTGAACGCAAGTTGCCCCTGCCATTAGGGCCGGGGGCCGTCCGGCCTGGTGTCACGCATCGTCGCCCCTATCTAACCCGATCCCTGGACTCGTTGGACCCGGGGAAATTGGCCCCCGGCCCAATGCCCGGTTTCCTAAATTCGAAGTCCTCGACGACATAATCGCCCACGACGGTGGTAATGCCGCAAGCAAACCTCGTTCGGAGTCGCGCGTTCGGCCGACGAGACCTTAAACCCTTTCCAGACGATCGCGATTCTGTGTCAAGGGATTACCCCCGAAGTTTAAGCATATCAATAAGCGGAGGAAAAGAAACTTACCAGATTCCCTAGTAACGGCGAGCGAACCGGAAAAGCCCACTTGAGAATCGGCGCCACCGGCGTCAATTGTAGTCCGGAGAAGCGCCTCGGGCGGATCGGCCCAAGTCCCCGGAAAGGGGCGCCGAGAGGGTGAGAGCTCTCGTGCGTTCGGACTCGCCGCACCACGAGGCGCCGTTCACGAAGTCGGGTTGTTTGGGAATGCAGCTTAATCGGGCGGTAAATTCCGGCCCAAGGCTAAATACGGTGAGAGACCGAGAAGAACAAGTACCGCGAGGGAAAGATGAAAAGGACTTTGAAAAGAGAGTCAAAGAGTGCTTGAAATTGTCGGAGGGAAGCGGATGGGGCCGGCGATGCGCTTGCCGGATGTGGAACGGCGAGAGCCGGTCCGCCGATCGGCTCGGGCGGGACCGACGCGGTGGCGGGCGCGCCAAGCCCGCCTTTGATACGCCGTGGAGACGCTGTCGCCGATCGTGGATTCAAAGACGCCGCCTTCGGCGCTAAGCTTCTGCACTCGGTTCGCGCTTCGCTGGTTTCTATTCGCCCGCTCTTGAAACACGGACCAAGGAGTCTCGACATGTGCGAGTCAACGGGCTGGAAAACCCGTAAGGCGCAAGGAAGCTGATATGGATCCTCACGGTGCACCGCCGACCGACCTTGATCTTCCGAGAAGGGTTCGAGGAGAGCACTCGCCGGACCCGAAAGATGGTGAACTATGCCTCGAAGGGCGGCTGAGGAAACTTCGTGGAGGCCCGCAGCGACATCGACGCAAATCGCTCGTCTCGACGGGTATAGGGGCGAAGACTAATCGAATGTTTAGTGTCATGGGTTGCAAAAGGAGACTTGCAACCATGACGACTTGAGCGATTTATCACTTTTGAGGGAGGTCATTCGGCCCAATCAGACTGGTCCAGTGCTTGAGAGATCGAAAGCCCATCTCCGGAGCTTGGCAAATATGGAAAGTAATCTTCAAAGATATGCTTGGCAAATATGGAAGGAGATCTTCAAAGATATGCGATCTTAGACTTTAATGTAATCTTTAAAAGATACGATTCTGTAATCTTAGAGATTTGATATCTTGATGACTTTAGATCTTAGCCCTTGATGTATTTCGATCTGTATCGTTGATGTTGGGAAGGCTCAACTATAAATAGAGGCCTCTCCCCCTCATTGTATTCATTCAGTGATTAATAGAATTTTGAGAGTATTCACTCAAACTTTTCTCTCAAGTGTTCTTATTTTTCTGTGGCTTTTGTTCATCTTTTGAGATTGTTCTTGCTTCGCTCTTTCTATCGTTTTCGTATGCTCTTGAGAGGAGTTCCATTGAATCCTCATTGTTAGCAGACAAGGCGACATAGGCTGTTTGAGCGAAGGATCCTTAATTGTTGCGTAGATAGGTCGATTCTTAGGCGCTTTTGAGCTAAAGAACGCTTGAGGCCGCACGGATTGCTTAGTAAAACTCTAAGTCCGTGATGCTTGATATCCGAGCCTGCTCAAGACACCGCTGAACGATGTCGAAAGAAGTCGCCGAGAATGTTGATGGAATGGAGACTGGGAGGGCTAGGAAGGCTAGCTGCTCGAGGGACATATCGTCGGCTTTGGAAGATCGAGTCGTCACTCTTGAAGAATCCGTGGGGGATGTCAAAGAAAGGGTTGATGATATCGATGATAAAGTCAATGATGGGTTGCAATCTATGCAAGAGCAACTCAAAGAGTATGTGTTGGATAACATTGAGAAGATGACGAGTAGGGATGATGCCATCGAGACTATGATGGTTGGTAAGACTGATGCCATGGAGGCTATGTTGACGGCCTTGAAAGAGGAGATTGCAGAGCTCAAGGGTGAACTCACAATCTACAAGGTCTGGCAATGGAGGGTTGGTCCACACCCAAGCCCAAGTGGATGTTCCCAAGCCAAAGGAGTTTAAGGGAACAAGGTCCGCAAGAGAAGTGGACAATTTCCTGTGGGGAGTCGAGCAATACTTTTGTGCCAAGGGCATTGCTGATGATGCCACTAAGGTAATTATCACGCTATGTATCTTACGACATTGCCTTATTGTGGTGGCGCAGAGGTCCACCGATGTGAGACGTGGTGGGACGAAATTAGAACTTGGAAGGAGTTCCAACACGAAGTTCAAAGCGCTAGCTTACCCTCGAGTATGCCGAGGATGAAGCTCGGGCAAAGTTGCGCTTGCCGCAACAAGGCACCGGAGGGAGTATGTGCGGAGTTTAGCTAACTCATGCTTCAAATTTCGAATT
>NW_026440756.1:0-10707 GCF_025698485.1 Gossypium arboreum | reverse complement strand
AAGATGTTCGTTTCATCTCGAATAGACCAAAATGTCATCGATAAATACAACTACGAACCGATCCAAGTATGGCCGAAAATTCTATTCATTAAATCCATAAACACAGGGCATTAGTGAGCCCAAAAGCATCACCAAGAATTCGTGAGTGACCGCACCTCGTTCTAAAAGCGGTTTTGGTATGTAGATTCTCGGACCCTCAATGATAATACCCGACCTCAAATCTATCTTTGAAAACACCGAGGCTCCCTTTAATTGATCAAACAAATCGTCAATTAGTGGCAATGGATATTTATTCTTTATCGCAACTTTATTGAGTTGACGATAGTCGATGCACAACCTCATGGTTCCGTCCTTCTTCTTCACAAACAATACAGTGCCTATGGAGAAAAACTTCGGTCGACGAAACCTCTATTCGTCAATTCTTGCAATTGAACCTTCAACTCCTTTAATTAGTTAATGCCATACGATCACGGGCTATTGAAATCGGCGTAGTACATACAACCGATCAATTCCACTTCTCGAACCGTGGCAATCCGGTAACTCTCGGAAAAACATCGAATACTCACAAACCATGACCGATTCGAGTTTCCTTTCCGTCTCTTTACTTCAAACACATCACAAGGTATGTTTCAACCCTTTTCACATACCTCCGGGTCATAGAAGATATTATTGCGTTCCTTTAAATCAAGAGACCGACTCGACTACCTCATTATTTGCACTCCTCAAATCAATGGTTTTCCTTTGCGTCACCACCTTGCATCATGTATGGTCGACCAATCCATACCAAGAATAACATCGAATTCATGAAATGGTAGAAGCATCGGATCGCGAAAAGCGAGTTCTCAATTATTAGGGGCATCTCTTGCACACTTTATCAACGAGCAGTATGACCCAAAGGGTTTGACACTCGAATTCGAACTCGAGAGACTCAAGGTGAGTCTTCTACTGGATGCTAAGGTTTCACATACATATGAGTGAGTAGAGCCGGGGTTAATCAATGCAATCACAATAGTATCAAAGAGGTAAAAGTACGTGATAACGTCGGAGGATGCCTCCTCCTAGCTGCGGATGGCATATGCTCTAGCGAGACACGGGTCTCGGATCGGACACAGTAGGGGCTCCTCTCGATTACCACCCCTACCTCAGAGATTCTCGGGGCCTACCTCCGCCGTCGTTCCACTAGGTCTTGCACCTTCGTATTCCTCTCATCTAGCTCCATGCAATCTCTAATGAAGTGGTCCTTGAACGCATCCATAGAGCCCTATTAGACTTACCCCAACATTCACCTAGGTGTCGTCTCCACATTAGGGGCATTAGTTCTCTTGGCGATTATTGCCCACACTAGCTCATCGAAGTAGCTTGGGAGTCCGTCAATGTGGGCTCTAATGAAATTCCATGATCGTCCTCGACTTCTTGGTGTCCTCCCAACCTCTTATAGGAACGGAGCTTTACTCGTCGATCTTTTACGTAATCTCTTGCTTCAAATTTACTTCTCTTCTCCTTCCCAAGTTCTTCCCTTGCGCTCGTTGACTAGTGTCATGAACTCCTTTATCTCCAAAATTCCCACTAGTAACTTTAACTCTTCATTCAATCCTTCTTCAAATCTTTTGCACATCAACCTCATCGACCACACACTCGAGCATACCGACTAAGTCTTACGAACTCATGTTCAGATGATCTGATCATCCGGCCTTGCTTGAGTTCAAGAATTCCTTACGCTTTTGATCGATGAACCGTTGACTAATGTATTTCTTTTCAAATTGGTTGAAAGAAATCCCAAGTAACTCGTTCATTTGGGACTATAAATTAAAGTCCTCCACCAATAGTAAGTCGAGTCTAACAAGGATATAGCACACTTAAGACATTCATGTGTGCATGGCAGTTCATCTAACACTCTAATGGTGTTATCGAGCGAACTTCGGCCTTTTCAGATCATCAGAACTATGGCCTTGAACTCCTCGCACCCTAATCAAGTCCACGGTGGTTTACTCACCTCACAGATCGATGGCGGAGGCATTGCGGGCTCTTGGGGTGGAGTATTTAAATTTGGGAATGGTTGGACGATGGGTTGGTTCGGCATATTAGCGACCCACTCATTCATCATGGTGAAGAAGGCTTGTTTCACCTTCATTTTGATTATTCGCGGATGACTGAGGCTCAACGGGTGGTGTCCTTCTGCAGGCGCAGCTACACTTTCAACGTCATCATAGGGTCTCTCTATCCGGGTTCCATTGCTAATCAAAACAAAAATTTCAACCGTCTAACAATTTGGCATGTATGCTAGACTCACACGCGCTATGGTAGTCCTAGAACCGACTAAACCATAGCTCGATACCAATGAAATGTAACACCCGAACGTGCGGCGGTGTCGGACACGAGGTTAATGGGCCAAATCTTCTCAAGGTACCAACCAATTTGGCATTTCCAGACAGGCTGGAAAACTGCGTCACTGTCGCCATAAAAATCATATCTCGAGTTTGAAACTCAGAAACTGATTCCGTAAATTTTCCTGAATTTAGACTCATATATTTATCCATGGATTTATTTCTAGAATTTTGGTTGGGCCAATTGGTACAGTTTATTAGTTAAAGTCACCAATGTTACAGAAGTCGACCACTGACCTTCGCGCGTTAAAACTTGAATATCTCTCTTACAGGGCTTTAATACTGGTGCCGTTTATTTCTAATGAAACTAGACTCAAAATGGAATCTGCATATAAGGCATGACTTCTAATTCTTTCTGGATAATTTATAGTAAATTTTCAAAGTCACGACAGGGGACCCAAACCGTTCTGGCCTATCTCACGAGAACTTTAATATCTCTCAATATACTGCTCAGATGGTCGTTTCGTTCCATCCATATTAAACTAGATTCATCAGGTTCAATTGCATAATTTATTAACTATTTAATTCTACTTCTACTATTTTTAGTGATTTTTCAATCTCACCTCACTGCTGCTGTCGCAACAGTTACTCGCGATGAACTATGCCAATTTCATGAATCTTTCTTGGCCTTAATCATCCATCAAACATGACACAAATTATGGCCACCTTATCAAAATTAAAGTTTCTAAGACTCGTGGCTATAGGTTCTAGCATCCCTTTCGACGACCACATAGCCATTTTTCACATGGCTTAAAGTTTACAACCCACAGTTCAACAAAATATAATAGCCTATACATACCAAATGTTCTTCAACAACGAATACAAAATATTTCAGCAGTGTGATGACTTCAACGCCGAGTTCGAGCGCAACAATACGAGTCCAAGAGACCCAAAATGGGTGACAAGAAAACACGAGTGAGTTTATAACTCAGTAAGTCATAAGCACTTTACAATTATCCATTAGCTAAATTCATCACAAAGTGAAACAATGAAACAAGGCTAGGTACTTCATCCATATCGGAACTATACCATAATTCCTCGGACCTTCGGTTCAATCTCATACAAACCATACATCCACATTTCATATTTATCGATAAGATATTTGAGGCATTTTCACACACTAACTCATTTTCACCACAATCCACACAATTGCAATCATCACATAGATTTAAAGCTTACCAAGCTCAGAGCATGAACATATTGCCTATTCGTTATGAGCTCAAGGTACTTACAGATTCGCTGTGGGATTAACTCGATATTGTCGCACACTCAGTGCCAATTGTAATACAAGAGCATATAGTGAATCCGCACTTAGTGCTATATATTTTCAGCTCGCACACTTAGTGCTATAGAATCAAACTCGCACACTTAGTGCTGTACAATTTTAAACCCGCACTTTAGTGCCAATCTTGTCACTGCGTGTCCATTTATACCCACGCACTTAGTCCGTGACCAATACTTATGCATTTTGCTGCCTTTATACATTCATCAATGGCATCATTCCATACACATACATTTTCATTTACACATCAATTCTTATGGCCAACACCTCGGATGTTGTCATACGTTTTCAATGGCTATTCAATTACTTTGTCTTCCTTGTCCAACTTTGATCCTTTGAGTTCTTGACTAGTTCACACAAATTTAACTTATTAAAACCTCATTATGCTAGCTTTAATGGGAATATGACAAGGAGTTTAAATGGTCATATGGCCACCCTTTTTGCTTGGATACACATTGGTCATGCACATTTTATATTACATCAAGCAATTCAATACAATTCATTCAAGCATCAAGGAAAAGCTAAGGCCCTCAATAGGCTACCCAAGGTAGAATATACACATCAACATATGTATTCGCTTCATGTGGCCGAACATACACATTCATGTTAAGACCGATTTCACACTTGATACATTCAACAAGAATTCGCTTGTATCGACTTAACACCAATTTGATTCAAGTTCACAACTAGGCTAGTATGTATATACACTAGTAAATCAAACACTAACATTTGTACTTCACCTTACTAGCACTTCTCATTCAAATGACATGAACAACGATCATAGTTTCCTTTTATTTCCTACCATGGCCAAATGCCATACAACACCATACCATGCATCATTACAAGCTTTACCTTTAGCATGCAAATAACATCCACAAATCCACCTTAGTTGAACCTTAACTCATCTTCATGCCTCACCACCACAACATCAAACATCAAACATCAATGATACCGAAGACAACACCCATGGCGAATATCATCCCCATTTCATGGTAAAGGTTTAGACCATGGGTTAGGTGGAACTCAAACTATCAACTAAAAACATGCATAAATCTCATGGATAACATCAACATACCTTAGTCTAGCAAACTCCATGGCTGATTTTCTCAAGCTTCCCCTCTTCTTAGTACATTGCCAAAGCAAGGAGAAAATGAGAGAATGAACATTTTTTTTCTTTCTTTCTTTGTTTTGTTTCTCCATGTACACGGCGGGGAAAGCATCCACTCTTTTTTTTTTGTTATCATCATTTTCTTTTTTCCATTTCTTTAATGCTAACTTTCTTAATTTGTTTCCTACATGCATCACTAGTCTAACATGTTGGAGACATGTTTCCACCCATAGTATGGCAGGCCATCATGCTTCATTTGACTAATTTGACATGCAAGGACAACACTTTCCCACATGTATTAATAGGCCACCTACATTTGCCTAGCACATTTCTAAATTTTCTCACATAAGTCCTATTTGATAAAATTCACTTTACAATTAACAAAATCCAAACATGAAATTTTCACATGCATATATATATATAATGAGCATCAATTATGATGGTTAATTATTGTTATATTTCGGTTTAGTGGTCCCGAAACCACTTTGGAGCTAGGAATTGAATTGGGGATGTCACACTAATTCAAACAAATTCAATTTATTAAAACCTCATTGTGCTAGCTTATGGCGAATATGACAAGGGTTTAAATGGTCATATGGCCACCCTTTAGCTGAATACACAATGGTCATGCACATTTTATTCTACATCAAGCAATTCAATACAATTTATTAGGGCATCAAGGAAATGCTAAGGCCTTCCATAGGCTACCCAAGGCCAGTAATATTCATGTATATGAGGAGCCAATTAGGCACTTAATACCTCACAAAAACAGCATGCATTTATAGTTAATGCTTTGCATATTGTAGCTCAAAACTTATAATATATCAAGCACTCATATATGTGCTAGGCCGAATGTGCTTGCAATTTCACAAGCATTCTTCAACATCTTCTTCTTTAAACAAACATATTCATCACTTATATGTACAAAACATAATGTGCAATCATATATATATACATATAGTATGGCAATTTCAAGGTGTCCATAGCCATCCAAAATACAAATTTTAACTAACATGCAAGAAGCATGAACCATGCTCATGAATGCATCATGGCCGAATATGACAATCATGCCCCTTTTCAACTTCAATCATGATTAAACAAAAAGAAAACTCAAAATCTTACTCAAGAGTAGACAATCCATCATTGCATGCATCATCATCAAGCTTCACACTTAGCATGCAATGGCTTTATCACCATAACAATTTGGCCAAATACCATTTCCATTGGCATAACAAATTTGAGCCATAGCTATGCACATCAAGTTAGCAAACAAAACATGCATGAAACTCCCAACACAACCTCATACATACCTTAATCTTGATGCAAACTTAGCCAAATCTCCTTCTAGATCTCTTCCAACCCAAGCATGAAGCAAAATCTCCCCTTTTCCCTTAGTATTTTCGCCAAGAAGATGAGAAAGGATGAACAAATTTTTCTTTTCTTTCTTTAGGATATTCTGCCAAGCCTATGGAAAAGATGAACACTTTTTTTGTTTCTCATCCTACTAACACTAATTTTTTTCCATACTCTTATTTTATTATTTCTAATCATCCATTAGTAAACATGTTGAAACATGTTTCCCCTTATAATTTGTCATGGCGGCCATCCACCTTAGGAAATGGGATAATTGACATGCAACTCCATTTATTTCACTTCATGTATTAGGCCACTAAAAATACACCTATCACATTTCAAGTCTAGCACATGGGTCCTTTCTTATAAATTTGCACCTAATTAATAAAATCCAGACACAAATATTTACATACAAATTCACATACAATAAGCACGAATATAACACCTAATTATTCTTGTGACTCGGTTTATGGTCCCAAAACCACTCTCCGACTATAGGGTCACATTAGGGGTGTCTGCTCCCCCACTTAAGAGATTTTCGTCCCCAAAATCTTACCAGTAAATAGGTTTGATATCGCTCTCATAGAGTTCTCGGTCTCCCAAGTAGCTTCTTCTATCCATTGCGAGCCATAGCACACTTTCACTAGCGGAACCCACTTGTTTCGAATCTTTCACTTCTCGTGATAGGATCACGAATGGTTCTTCCTCATAACTCATAATGCTTGGATTTCCATTTACGATGGACTAATCACGTCACGATGGATCGGATCTATAAGCGTGAAGCATCGAAGCGTGAAGACATCGAACCTTTTTGAGTTCGGGGAGCAAAATCAAGCGATATGCTCTTTGGACAGGCTTCAGGATATCTCATATGGCCCAATGACCTCGGGCTCAACTTGCCCTTCTGCCGAATACGGTATCTTTTCCAAGCGATACCTTGAGACGCTTTATCACCCACGATACTCGATATCCTTACGCTTGAATCAGCGTCTGACTTTTGTGATCGGGCTATCTTGACTTTCACGGATTACTTTCACTTTACATTCGTATCTCTAATCAAATCCACCCAAAAATCTTGCTTTCACCAAGCTCGGTCAAAACAATGGTGTACGGCATTTACGGCCAGTACAAAGCCTGTCGTAGGTGCCATCTTAATACTTGATTGAAAGTTTTATTGTTTATGTGAATTCAATCGGCAAATCTGCTTCCTATGAACCACTAAACTCGAGGGCGCAACATCTTAACATATCCTCAAGTATCTGAATTATCCGCCGGATTGACCATCGATTTGGGGTGAAAGCGGTCTTTGAAATGCAACTTGTACCCAAAGCTTCTTGCAACTTTTTTCCGTCGCGAGGTAATCCGGATCTCTGCTCCGGCTACGATGAAATAGGCACCCGTGTAATCTCTGTCGAGAAAACGTACAATTCGGCTGGTTGTCCATTGAAAAAATCAAATGCGTATGGGATAAAGTGGGCCGACTTAGTCAATCTATCTACCACAACCCAAACGCATCCCTTAACACTTGGCGACAATGCAAATCGATACAAAAGTCCATTGTGACTCGATCCCATTTCCACTTTCGGTATCGTGGATTGCTGGTGTAATCACAGAAGGCACCTGATGTTAAACTTTCACTTGGCATATTAAACATCTCAAAACAAAGTTAGGATGTCTGCTTCATACCATGCCACCAAACCGGCGTTTCAAATCATTGTACATCTTATTGACTCCCGGGTGGATTGCCATTCGGCTACAATAGGCTTCATTCAAATTATCGAAATGAGTTCGAATTCTGGAACACGGGCATTTTGAACCTCAAACAATCGTCATCATCAATTTGAAATTCCGAGTCCTTGTTCGGCACACCTCGGCCATTTTACGCGACCGCACAAATCGTCGACTTTCACGAGCTTCGAATTTGATGTATCAACGATGGTTTGGCTTTCAATTCAGCTACTAATACACTATCGGATCAACAGACAGTGTATCGTTCATCGGCTAAATAAAAGCGAATGATTTACGACTCAAGGCATCGCAACCACATTCGCCTTTCTGGGTGATAGTCGATGGCCATTTCGTAATCTTTAGCGGCTCGAGCCAACGTCTTTGTGTGAGTTTAAGTCTCTTTGGGTCATCAAATATTTGAGACTTTTGTGATCCAGTACACATGGCACCTTTCACCAAATAAATAATGTCGCAAATCTTTAAAGCGAAACACGATGGCGACCAATTCGAGATCATGAGTCGGATAATTTTTCTCATGGCTTTAATTGCCCCTCGACGCGACAGCCACAACTCGACCTTCTTGCATTAATACGGAACCCTAACCCAAGTAGGGAGTCGCTATAGATGACAAACTCTTTGCGGGACTCGGTTGCACTAAATTGGGGCTTCGACCAAATAAGTTTTGATTGATGAAACTTTTTGGCATTTCTTCATTCGAACTTAACATCCTTTTGGAGTAGCCGTCTTCGGTAGTGACTATCGTTGAAAGCCTTTACAAATCGTCGAGTAATAGCAAGCAAGCCCCAAGCTTGGAACCTCATTAATATTTCTCGGGCTTCAATTGAGTATGGCTAAAATTTTATTCGAATTAACTAAATACCGATGCGGATACCACATGACCCAAGAAGCTAACCTCTCTTAACTTGAAATACACTTGAACAGCATAATTGCTTATCCCAGTAAAATTTGCGGCACTAACCTGAGTGTTGACATGTTGGTCTCATTTCTTGAATAGACCAAGATGTCATCAATGAACCCGACTACGAATCGATCCAAATATGGTCCAGAAGATCAGATTCATTAAATCCATAACTCTACGGGGGCATTAGTGAGCCCCAACGGCATCACTAGGAACTCATAGTGACCATATCTCGTTAGAAGGTAGTCTTGGGCACGTTGAATCTGGATTCATGAATTGATAATCTTGATCTCAAATCTATTTTGAGACATAGAAACTCCTTGAGTTGATCGAACAAATCATCAATACGTGTCAGCGATATTTGTTCTTTGTCGCTTTTATTAAGGCGACGATAGTCGATGCACAACCGCATGGTTCCATCCTTCTTCTTCACGAACAACAACTGGCGCACCCAAAGGCGAAAAACTGGGCGAGCAAACCTCTATCCACCAATTCTTGCAAGCCGAGCTCAACTCCTTTAGTGCAGTTGGTGCCATACGATGCGGAGCTATCGAAATTGGAGTGGTACGGTACCAATTCGATGCCAAATTCTATCTCCCGGCGGTGGTAAACCGGCAATTCTTGGGGAAAACATCCGGTATTCACCAACCACGCAGACGCAATTCGGGTTTCTTTTCGATTCCTTATCGCCGAGCACGTCGCAAAGTGCACGCCGCACCCTTTTCTTACATATTTACGGCCAACATCGCTGATATTACAGTGGCAACTCCTTTAGTCCGTGAGACTCAACCGATTATCTTATTATTCGCTCCTCAAATCGATAGTCTTGCTCTTGCAATTACAACCGCATCGTGCATGGTCAACCAATCGACCAAGAATAGCAGAACTCATCATTCCAAAAGCATCAAGTCCGCGGAAAACAAAGAACCTCGGAACACTAGGGACTTTTCTTGCACACTTTGTTGACCAAAGCGTAATGACCCAAGGGTTTGACACGAATTACAAACTCAGAGAGACTCAATAGGCAAAGTCTTCTGGATCTTGAGTTTCACATATATGAATGAGTAGAACCAGGGGTCAATCAAAGCAATCACATTTGTATTGAAAAGAGTGAAAAGTAATTAATGACATTTGGAGAGGCAGCATCCTCGCGTGCGCATGTAAGCGCAAGTCCTAGCAGAACGCGAGCCTCGAGATCTGATGGTAGCATCTCTAGATCCTCTCAAACCTTGACATTGCCCAATTTCTAGGTGGCCTACCTCGGCGATGGTAGCACGGGTTTCCACTCGACTTACATACATTCCAAGCATCCTCGGCAATCCTTCATAAAGTGGTGGCCGATCCACACTTGCAGAAGCGATCGAAACCAACTTGACTCCCTAGAATGCATTTGCCACAATGTAGAACTCGCTCTCTGGCGATCATTTCCCTGCCTTGCGTCAAGTGACTCGTGGGTCAGAGTCGATCGCGTCCTCGTCTAGAAAAAGCCAACGCCTCTAGACCGGCTCACATCATCTGAATCTCTTGATGCTTGTTGAAGATTTCCGAGGACCTTTTGAAATTCTCGGTTCCCATCAACTTTTGATTCTCCTTTCTAAGCTCTTGACTGGCTCACTCCAACAAATTTTCTGAACTCGTATCCGAGAATGCCATGAACATCCTTATATCATCATTCAGCCCATCCAGGCGTTTACACATAATGGCTTGACGAATGCACATTCTCGTGCGTGCAGCTAAAGCCTCACAAATTTTCGTTCGTGGTTGGTAATGACATGAACCTTGCTTAAGATCAAGAATTCCTTCGCTTTTGGTGCGATGAATCTCGACTAATATATTTTTGAACTTCGGTTTGAAAGAATTCCCAAGTCACTTGCTCTCTCAGGCACCACAAGTCGATACTCCACCAATAGTATGCGGACTCCCGGCAAGGAGA
>NW_026440755.1:0-11827 GCF_025698485.1 Gossypium arboreum | reverse complement strand
TGTAGTTGCGAATGTGAATTTGGGTAACCTTTCTTGTAACATTAGCATTTTAAAAGTGGCTAATAGGGATTTTAATGAAAATTATGCCAAGGCGAATGTATCATGAAATGAATAAAATGCTACATTGTGCTTATATGTATATTCGGCCAAGGAAGCATGATATGAAGCTTGATAAGCTTGAAAGACGAATGACCGAATTAGCTATAGGTCATGTAAGGGTTAATTTTATGCATACGTGAGTGTGTGGCATTAGTAGTTAATGGTATTGACATTATTTAACTAAAATTTAAAATGAATGTTTGAAAGTTAAATAGGTCACCCAAGTGACCGAATGTGTTAAAAGCAAAATATGGTTGCCGTATGTGTGTGTTTGATTGAGAAGTAAATTTGTTTGATTTAGCTCAAGAACTCAAAGGATCAAAGTTGGACAAGGGAAAGACAAAGTAATTGAATAGCCGTTGAAGGCGATGCGATAACATCCGAGGTAAGTCATAAAGCATATATTTGGTATTGATTTAAATGATCATAATATATATGCAATTGTGTTTAATGAATTGATGTGTAAGTGGAAATGTATGTGTATGGAATGATGCCATCGTTGAATGTATAAAGGTAGTAAAATGCATAAAGTATTGGTCTTGGCACTAAGTGTGCGGGTATAAATGGACACGGTGACAAGATTGGCACTAAGTGTCTTGGTTTAAAATTTGTACAGCACTAAGTGTGCGAATTTGATTATATAGCACTATGTGTGCGAGCTGATTATATAGCACTAAGTGTGCGGACTTATTATATGCTTTTGCATCACTATTGGCACTGAGTGTGCGATATTATCGAGTTGATCACGGACAGCGGATCGGGTAAGTACCTCGAGCTCATGACGAATAGAGAACACGTTCATGCTTGGGGTTGAATTCGTAAGCCTTAAATCTATGTGATGATTGAAATTGTATGGTTGTGCTGGAAATTGAGTTAATGTGTAAAAATGCTTGATTATCTTGTTGTGTAGAATATGAAATGTGGATGTATGAATTAGTGCGAGATTGGACCGTAAGGTTCGAGGTATTATGGTATAGATTCGATATGGACGAGTACCTAGTTTCATTTGTTGTACATGTAGTAGTAATTTTATCGATGGATTGATGAATGCTTATGACTTACTGAGTTGTAAACTCACTCGGTGTTTTCTTGTCACCCATTTTAGGTCTCTGGACTCGTCTTGTTGCGTGCTCGAACCGTCGTTGAAGTCATCACACGGCTGAAATCTTGTGGTATTGCTTTTTTTGTTGTTGAAGAACATTTGGCATGTATAGGCTATTATATTTTGTCGATTTGTGGGATTGTAAACTTTAAGCCATGTGAAAATGGCCTATGTGGTCGTCGAGTGGGATGCTAGAACCTATAGCCACGAGTCTTAGAAACTCAAATTTTGTTAAGGTGGCCATAATTTGTGTCATGTATGATGGATGATTAAGGCCAAGGAAAAATTCATGAAATTGGCATAGTCTACTGCAGTAACTGTTGCGGACAGCAGCAGTGAGATGAGATTGAAAAATCACTAAAAATAGTAGAAGTAGAATTAAATAGTGAGTAAATTATGGAACTGAACCTTGATGAATCTATTTTTATATGGACGAAACGAAACGACCATATGAGCAGTATACCGGGAATTATTAAAGTTCTCGTGAGACAGGGCCAGAACGATTTCTGGGTCCCCTGTCGCGACTTTGAAAATTTATCATAAATTATCCAGAAAGAATTAGGAGTCATGCCTTATATGTACAGATTCCATTTTGAGTCTAGTTTCATTAGAAACAAACGGCACCAGTATTAAAGCCCTGTACAGAAAGATATTCAAGTTGTAACGCGCGGAGGTCAGAGCAGTCGATCCCTGTAACATGGGTGAATTTAACTAATAAACTGTACCAATTGGCCCAACCAAAAATTCTAAAAATAAATCCATGGATGGATATATGAGTCTAAATTCAGGGAAAATTTACGAAACCAGTTTCCGAGTTATGGAACTCGAGATATGATTTTTAAGGCGACGGTGACGCAGCTTTCCAGCCTGTCCAGAAATGCCAAATTGGTCGGTACTTTTAGAGGATTTGTCTCGTTAACCCCTCGTGTCCGACACCGGCGTCGGTCATGAGTTAGGGGTGTTACAATTTCTTTATTTGATCATCATAGCATGCCAAATAAGATAATAAAGGTATGCCAATCACCATCCTGAATGCTATACAAAACCAATTTAGATTTTTTACTTGATACCACTATTATGTTTGTGAGCATTTGTATCAAATGAAGCACAATTATGTTGGTTTTGAGTTATTGCTGTTTTTTAAGGTATTTGCAGACATGGAGAAGTTATGTGTTAGACTAGATGAAACCACAGTCAGGAAAGTATATACGTCAGATGAAGATTGATGTTCAATTTAGTGAGTGCATTCTCTTGGCATCAATGGTATAATATGAGAAAGTATCTGTTGAGTTGGACCCTGCTAATTAGGTATTGCAGCACCAAGACATCTTATTCACTTTGCTTGAGATAGGTAACATACACTTGAATGCCAATAGTCACAAGACTAACTAAAATTACGACAAAGGCAAGTGTACCTATCAGTACATATTATAGTTATGGTGAGTAGAGATATCGTATCCACGAGGACTAAAAGTATTAGTAATTACAGCTTTCCTATTATTTAGCTGAAAAATTGGAGTGATTAGTTTTAAACTAAAATTACTTAATTAATTTAACTAAGAACTCAACATAAAATAAATCAGGAAAATAACCAAAAAGTAACCAATGAGTGAAACAATACCCAGGAAAGAATCTGCCTAGATTTCATCTATTATTATGAATCAATTAAACGATTTATTCACTTGGTATCTTCATCCATGAAATCCTAAATGATGCTAATATCTCTTTAGGGAGTAAAAGCAACTGACTCTAGGTTGATTAATTGAAATTTCTTTCTAATTAAAACCCCTATTATCGCATTAACTCGATCTATGGATTCCCTTATTAGATTTGACTTTAATCCGGTAGATTTATATCGTCTTATTTCTAGGATTGCATGCAACTCCACTCAATTATGCTAGATCTACCCTTAAACAAGGATTTTTGCTCCTCTAATTTAAGCACATTAAACATGAATTAATATCTCGAAAATATTAAAACAAGAAATTAGCACACATAACCGAGAACAAGAATCAAGTATTTATCACGTAAAACATAAATCAAATAATAGAATTCATCATGTGGTTCATCTTCCCTAGGTATCTAGGGAATTAGTTCATAATTCTAAATAAAAACATCTCAAAGTCAGAAAAACCACAAGAAACAAAGAAACTCATAAAAACTTCAAAAGAAATTAAAAGGAGGTCTTTAATTTTGATGAAAATCTGCTTCAGAGTTGGCTCGATGGTGTTATTCGAGTTGTTTTCTTATATATTCTCGATAGCTCTCTTATCTCTTCTTCTATTTGGTATTTATAGACTTTGGAATTCTAAAAAACCTGAAAATTGCATTTTTAAGCGTGTTTGGGAAGCAAGTTATGAAATTGACATGGTGCAGCACTATGGATGTGTGTCGGACTGTGGGAAAACCCAACCGTGTGGCTCTGAAATATGCTCTTTTGTCCGATTTTTGCTCTTTTAGCTCCCAAATTCTCACCTAAGTATAGAAACATAAATTCAAAGGATTAGGAGCATCAAATTCACCAATTTGCATGAATAATCATTCAAAAACACATTAAGAACAAGATTAAAATATGTTAGTTTTATCATTTATCAAATATCCCTACACTTAACAGTTTGCTTGTCCTCAAGCAAAATCATCAACTCACATTAAAGTTAATATTTCTTAACTTATAATTCTCATCAATAATGTCTCAAAATAATTCACAAATAATCATGCATTGGAAATTCAACTAAAAGGGCACTAAAGATTTAAACAATCCAAGTCGAAATTTTAAAGCATGAAAACATATGTGGCTCCCTTATTTAAGTAATTACCTTTAATTCAAAATCAACAAAATTGACATCCTCACTAAAGATTCACTCAAAGCGCTCAAAATATTTAAGATTCAATAAATATGCACTCGACAGTCGAACAAGAAATGTCATTACTATAAGCTTGCTTGAAAATCAAATCTCCACCATTATAAAATGATATGACACACCAATCAAAAGGTCTTTAAGATTTTGTAATGGGGCTTAGGTTAAAGGTGTGGAAAAAGGCCAGAAAAGTTAGTTATAATTGAGATCAAGTTGATAAATTACCAAACTAATAAAAATAAACAAATGTTGAATTAAAAACAAGTGCATCAATCAAGAATAAATAGGAAAAAAGAACAAGCTTCTTATAAATATGAATTTAACTGTTCAAGCTCAATCAACAAATACTAATTAATAATCAATATTTTTTAATATATTTTTTCTATTTTTTAACTAGAATAAAAAGAATTAATTAAGCAATTCAAACAAAAGAGCATAGTTAAGCAACTAACCAAATCAAATCTTGACAAAAAGGGAGTCAATAAAACGGGAAAGAGTCACAAAAAAAATTAGGTTATGAGTTAAAATTCACGGGTTAATCAAGAAAAGGGATGTTACGCTCAGCGGGGTTTACTAAGGGTTAATTCAATCGGCGAGGCTTTTTATAGTTTAAGTGGGTTAAAACTTAAGTGCCTTTATCATATCAATATATCAAATCAAATGTGTGGTCTCGACAAGCATAATCGAAGTAAGTTCTAGAATAACAAATCAACTTGACACGCTCATAACCAATAATTGTAACGCCCCGTACCCGAGACCGTCGCCGGAGTCGAGTACGAGGTGTTAACGGACTTAATTTATTAATTAAACAGCTCAAACAATTTATTTTAGAATTTCCAGACAAGCTGGCTAACTGCGTCATAGTCGCCAAAAAATCCATATCTCGAGTAACAAAACTCGAAATCCAATTACGTAAATTTTTCCTGAAACTAGACTCATATATCTACTTACTAATTTTTTCTAAAATTTTTGGTATGGCCAATTAGTACAGTTTATTAGTTAAAATCTCCCTTGTTTGAGATTGAGTTACTCGATCCCTATGTATTACTTAATCAGATATCCCCTGCATACAAAGTTTCAATAACTATTCCATTTTTTCATAAAACTAGACTCAATAAGGATTTCATACATGTAAGATACAACTCCTAAATGTTTTTTTTATAATTTATGGTGAATTTTTAAAATCAGAACAGGGGATTCAGAGATCACTCTGAACCTGTTCCACCAAAACTTAAATATCTCATAAAATATAACTCATTTACTATTTCGTTTCTTCCATATGAAAATAGACTCATCAAGATTCGATTCCATAACTTATTTATCATTTAATTCCATTTCTACTATTTTTAGTGATTTTTCAAATTCACGTCACTCCTGCTGTCTGATTTTGTTGTGGCCAATTTTACCTTTCCAAGGATTTTCATGGTTTAGTTAAGACATAAAGCATACATGTTATCATATATAAACTTGATTAGCCATTCCAATAGCTAATCATTCTCAAACATTTCCATTCCATCCATGGGCCATATCGTAAGATTATACACACAAAATGATTGGAATGATATATATGTCATATTTCCAAAAATTACAAGTCATTATACCGCGATTGTCCAGTGATAGTGTGAGCGTGCCTCCGACCGTCCCGATCTCCAAATTGACTTGTCAAAACTACAAAGAATGAAAAGGATGGAGTAAGCATAGATGCTTAGTAAGTCCACATGCAAATAACAAATAACTTAACAAAGCAATTATACCAACCAACATTAGCATAATATCACCAAAACATATATCACATTTCTATTCATCATTCATCATCTTACCATGTTATTGTTGTCGTATCAAGTCTCAACCCGAGGGTTAAGTACATACCTATCCAAAGTGCCCATTCTACAACACTTACCAATACGTCACGGCATCTTGAGTATTCTTCCATTTCACTAGAATTTTACCCGTTGAACACATCGAAATATAACTCGGATACATGGAAAGTTTGCACATAAGTGCCACATATGTAGCCAAACTACCATGTAACCCGCCCATAAGCGAACTCAGGCTCAACTCAACGAGCTCGGGCGTTTGCATCCATAAGTGAACTCGGACTCAACTCAACGAGCTCGGACATTCGCATCCATAAGTGAACTCGGACTCGACTCAACGAGCTCGGATGCCCAAATATCCTAATCTATTCCTAAGGTTCAATGGGACTTTCCTCATTCGTACTCCTTTACCATTCTCCTTGGAATACCAATGACGATACTTCGGTAGTCTTTCACATTTTTCACATAATTCATAAAATTTTTGCATGTTGTCCAACAATGACCACAAAGCATAGAATTGCATAATAACAATCATAATATCGTATAAATAACATTAAATGATTTAAAATAATAGTTATATTACAATATTTACATATGAACTTACCTCGATACAAAATGAGAATAGTCGAGCCTATTCCTCGTAAACTTTATTTTTCCCCCGATCTCGACTCGAATCTCTTTTCTCTTGATCTATAATACCAAATTAATTTATTTAATAAACACATTCATGAAAGCAGCCCCTAAATACGAACTTTGGCAAAATTATCATTTTGCCCTAAACTTCACATATTTACACTTTTGCCCCAAGGCTCGTAAATTAAACCTCATCCTATTTTCTTATATTTTATGACATGCTGATCATTTTTCCTTCTATAGCAACATCAAATTCATACTCTAATATGTACTTATGAATATTAGGTATTTTTACCAATTATGTCATTTTACTCATTTTTACGAAAAATCACTTAGCAAAAGTTGTTTAACACGATCTCAAACTTCATATTCTATCGTAAAACATCAAAATTCATACATATCATCCATGGGTAAAATTTTAAATATAAACCCTAGCTCAAAATATTAGTAGAAATAGGTAAACCGAGCTACGAGGATTTCAAAAATGTAAAAAAAAACATTAAAAAGGGGCATAAAAATCACTTACAATCAATGCTTAAAAGTGTTGAAACCCTAGCTATGGTGGAGAGAAAAATTGAGTAGCAACTTCTGGAGAAGATGATCATTTTGTGTTATTTTTCCCATTTTATTTCATTTAATATCCAAAGGACCAAAATGCCCTTCCTTACTAAACTTTCAAAATTCCATCCATATCCAATTTTGTCCATATAGAAATTGGTCAAATTGCTATTTAAGACCTCCTAATTAATATTTCAAAGCAATTTCATACTAGAAACTTCTAGAATGCAAGTTTTGCAACTTATTCAATTTAGTCCCTAACTTCAAATTAAGCACTTTATGCATAGAATTTCTTCACGAGCGTTTCACACAATCATGCAATCATATCATAGACCTCAAAATAATCATAAAATAATTATTTCTATCTCAGATTTTGTGGTCCGAAACCACTATTCGATTAGGCCTTAATTCGAGTTATCACAACTCTCCCCCCTTTAAGGATTTTCGTCCTCGAAAACCTTACTGGTAAAAAAGTGTGGGTATTGATTCCTCATAGTTTCCTCGGGCTCCCATGTAGCCTCTTCTACCCCATGTTTTTGCCACAATACCTTCACGAGAGCGATACTTTTATTTTTCAGTTGGTTGACCTCTCGAGCTAAAATTTTAATCGGTTCTTCATTGTAAGTCATATCCGGTTGTAACTCGATTTCTGTCGGTGAAATCACATGTGAAGGATCCGAACGATACCGATGTAACATAGATACATGGAATACATCATGAATCTTCTCTAATTAAGCGGTAATGCTAACCGATATGCTACCGGGCCAATTCTTTCAATTACCTCATACGGTCTGATGAAATGTGGACTCAACTTGCCTTTCCGACCGAATCTAAGAAATTTCTTCCACGGAGACACTTTTAAAAACACTTTATCACCAACTTGAAACTCGATCTCTTTTCACTTCAAATCTGCGTAAGATTTTTGCCTATCCGAAGCAGCTTTCAAATAGTTAGAATCACTTTCACTTTTTCTTCAGTTTCCTTGATTAAATCAGCTCCGTAAATCTGGTTTTCTTTGAGTTCGGTCCAATATAGCAGTGTCCGACACTTGTGACCATACAACGCTTCATAAGGTGCCATTTTCAAACTCGTCTGATAACTGTTATTATAAGCAAATTCCACCAACGGTAAGTACCTTTCCCAACTTCCTTGGAACTCTAACACGCAACATCTGAGCATGTCTTCAAGAATCTGAATTACTTTCTCTGGTTGTCCATCAGTCTGTGGATGGAAGGCAGTGCTGAAATTTAACTTCTTACCTAATGCTTCTTACAGCTTTTGCCAAAATCGCGAAGTAAATTTCGGATCTCTATCCAAAATAATCAACAAGGGTACTCCGTGAAGTCTAACAATCTCACTGATATATAATTCAACCAACTAATCAAGAGAATAATCAGTGCGTACCAGAATAAAATGGGCTGAATTAGTCAATCTATTGACTATCACCCAGACGCATCTTTCTTCTTGAAGTTAACGGCAATCGATACAAAATCCATAGTAATTTGATCCCATTTCCATTCAGGAATCATGATAGGCTGAAGTAGACCCGAAGGCAGCTGATGTTCAGCTTTTACTTGCTGACAAACCAAGCATCGCGATACAAACTCGGAAATATCTCTTTTCATTCTGTTCCACCAATACATTTTCTTCAAGTCATTGTACATCTTTGTACTACCCGGATGCATAGATAAACAACCATTGTGTGCTTTGTACAAGATCCTCTGAATCAACTCATTATTTTTTGGTAAACAAATTCAATCTTTAAACATCAGACAACCATCAGAGTCGGTTCTGAAGTCTGATTCTGTATCTGCCTCACATTGTTTTCTTTTAGCTTGTAATTCTTTATCACTTCTCTGAGCTTCATAAATCTCTTGTAAAAACACCGGTCTTGCCTTTAACTCTGTTAGAATCGAACCATCATCAGATACCGTCAACCGAGTATTCATAGCTTTTAAAGCAAATAACAACTTTTTACTCAAGGCATCAGCAACCACATTCACTTTCCCCGGATGATAGTCAATCACAAGCTCGTAATCTTTCAATAATTCTAACCATCTCCATTGTCTCAAATTCAAGTCTTTTTGTGTCATCAAGTACTTGAGACTTTTATGATCCGTATACACTCGGCATTTTCTCCGTCGTGATATAATGTCGCCAAATCTTCAAAGCAAATACTACAATGACTAGCTCCAAATCATAAGTTGGATAGTTCTTTTCATGAGATTTTAACTGCCTCGAAGCATAAGCCACAACCTTTCCCTCTTGCATAAGTACACATCCCAAGCCATTTAGAGAGGCATCACTATACACTACAAATTCTTTACAGCTCGGGTTGTACCAACGCCGATTTTGATCGATAACTTCTTTAATTTCTCAAAACTCATTGGCATTCTTCTATCTACTCGAATTTAACATCCTTTCGGAGTAGTCTGGTCATAGGAGTAGCAATCATAGAGAATCCATTTACAAATTGTCGGTAATAACTAGCCAAACCCAAGAAACTTCTGACCTCAGTTACGTTCTTTGGTGGCTTCCACTCGATAATAGTGAAATCTTCTGGGATCAACCGTATACCATCACGAAACAATATGACCTAAGAATCCAATTTCTGAAGCCAAAACCCACTTTTCTTGAACTTAGCATTCAATCGCTTATCTCGAATTTGCAAGACTATCCTCAAGTACTGAGCATATTCTGCCTCGTTCTTCGAATAAATAAGATATCGTCAATAAATACCACAACAAACTGGTCCAAATATGGCAGGAATATTTGATTCATCAAATCCATAAACACAACAGGAGCATTTGTCAACCCGAATGGCATAACTAAGAATTCATAATGGCCTTGTTATAAAAGCGAGTTTAGGCACATCGATTCTTTCACACGCAATCTGGTAGTACCCGGACCTCAAATCGATCTTTGAAAACCATGTCGCTCCTTTCAAGCGATTGAACAAGTCCTCAATTCTAGGCAGCGGATACTTGTTCTTGTTGTCACCTTATTCAACTGTCGATAATCTACACATAATCTTATAGAACCATCCTTCTTTTTCACAAATAATACGGGAGCACCCCAAGGCGAGAAACTCGGTCTCACAAAGCCTTTATCTGTCAATTCTTGCAACTATGTCTTTAATTCTTTCAACTCTGTTGGTTCCATTCTATATGGAGCAATCGAGATTGGAGTCGTTCCCTGTATCAGCTCAATACCAAATTCTACTTCTCTGATAGGAGGCAAACCCGACAACTCCTTTGGAAATACATCCGCAAATTCACACACAATCGGTACTGATTCAACTTTCTTCTCAGATTCTTTTGTATTCAATACATATGCCAAATAAGCTTCATAACCTTTTCTCAAATATCTCTGAGCCGGCATCGAAGTAATCACACTAAACAATGCTTCTGATTTGTCTGATTTAACCCGCAGAATTTCACCATTTTCACATTTTAATTTAATAACCTTTTGTTTACAATTCACTATAGCATCATGCAATGTCAACCAATCCATACCCAAAATAACATTAAATTCATCAAACGGCAATAACATCAAGTCGGCTGGAAAGTAATGACCTCTAATCATCAAAGGACATTTCTTGCATACTTTATCAATTATGACACATTTGCCTAACGGGTTCGATACTTTAACCATAAATTCAGTAGACTCAATAGGTATACTCATATTAGACACCAATTCATGCATACATACAAATAAGCGAAACCGTGTCGATCAAAGTAATAACATTAATATCATAAAGAGAAAATGTACCGTAATCACATCGGAGATGAAGCATCTTCACGCCCTTATGGCATAAGCTCTAGCGAGCTCTAGCTTGATTTCGGTGCTAATTCTCGACTACATTCTTGCTGCTTGCCTCGTTCCCAGCATTTCTCGAAGATCTTCCTCTCGAAACAGTACCACTTGGCTTTGCACTTTGAAATTTGTCTTTCTCGATCCTCTCTGGACAATCTCTAATAAAATGATCTGGATACCCACACTGGTAATATTCATTAGTTCTACAAGGACCAAAGTGACTTCTACCACATCATTGGCACTCGAGTCTAGCAATTCTCGAATTTCCCACACTAGCCACTGAAGTAGTCCGAGATTTGGAACCCATATTTTTCTTCTTACGATCCCCATATGAATGTCCCATGATGCACGAGCGAGAATACATATCTCGGACTTTCTAGATCTGCGGTGGGGTGTCTCGCTTATCGGTCTTTTCTCCCAATTTCTTGTCTCAACCTTTGTCTTTTTCTTCTCTTTAATTAGTTCTTCAGCCTTGCAAGCCCGATCAACAAGTACCACAAATTCTTTCAACTCAAAAATACCCACAAATACCTTGATGTCTTCATTAAGTCCATCTTCCAATCGTTTGTACATTTTAACCTCTGAAGGGATATATTCTCGAGCATACTTCCTCAATCGAATGAACTTTCTTTCATACTCTAGTAATCTTGTCATGTTGCCTTGCTTCAACCGGAGAAACTCTTTCGCTTCTTGTCTACAAATCTTTCACGATATATTTCTTACGAAATTCTTCTTGAAAGAATTCCCAAGTCACCTTCTCTTTCAGCTGCCATCGAAATTAATGTCTTTCACCAATGATAAGCGAATCCTCGGTAATGATATAGCACACTTCAAGCACTCTTCAAGCACTCTTGGTGTACAAGATAACTCATCAAATACTCGAATAGAATTTTCGAGCCAACATTCCTTTTTCACGTCATCATCAACATTTGCCCTAAATTCTT
>NW_026440754.1:0-9890 GCF_025698485.1 Gossypium arboreum | reverse complement strand
AAAACCCCCCCCGGTTTTTTAAATTTTGTTTGGGCCAATTGGTCGTTTTTTTTAAAAATAGCCAAAAGGCGCTATTTAAATATTTTAATTCTTTCTATAATTTTGGTAAATTTTCAAATCCACGGGACCCAGAAACCGTTTGGCCCTGTCTCACGAGAACTTTAATATTTCTCAGTATACTGCTCATATGGTCGTTTGTTTCTCCATATAAAATAGATTCATCAAGGTTCAGTTCCATAATTTAATCACTATTTAATTTCTACTTCTACTATTTTTAGTGATTTTTCATCTCATCTCACTGCTGCTGTCCGCAACAGTTACTGCAGAGACTATGCCAATTTCATGAATTTTCCTTGCCT
The DNA here is from genome assembly GCF_025698485.1 of Gossypium arboreum. Taxonomy (NCBI): domain Eukaryota; kingdom Viridiplantae; phylum Streptophyta; class Magnoliopsida; order Malvales; family Malvaceae; genus Gossypium; species Gossypium arboreum. The sequence goes on along the minus strand of NW_026440754.1, from coordinate 9,531 downwards.
TAATCATCCATCATACATGACACAAATTATGGCCACCTTATCAAAATTTGAGTTTCTAAGACTTGTGGCTATAGGTTCTAGCATCCCACTCGACGACCACATAGGCCATTTTCACATGGCTTAAAGTTTACAACCCACAATTCGACAAAATATAATAGCCTATACATGCCAAATGTTCTTCAACAACAAAACAATACCACAAGATTTCAGCGGTGTGATGACTTCAACGACGTCCGAGCACGCAACAATACGAGTCCAAGAGACCTAAAATGGGTGACAAGAAAACACCGAGTGAGTTTACAACTCAGAAGTCATAAGCATTCATCAATCCACGATAAAGTTACTACTACATGTACAACAAATGAGGCTAGGTACTGGCCCATTCGAATCTATACCATAATACCCGACTTTCGGTCCAATCTGCACCAATTCATACATCCACATTTCATATTCTACACAACAAGATAATCAAGCATTTTACACATTAACTCATTTTCCAGCACAACCATACAATTTCAATCATCACATAGATTTAAGGCTTACCAAATTCAACCCCAAGCATGAATGTATTCTCTATTCCATGAGCTCGAGGTACTTACCCGATCCGCTGTCCATACTCAATTCAATGGAGACACACCTCCATATATATAGCAAATTACCGACACACAGTACGTTGCCCACATATACCTTCGAGCCGCACACCCAAAGGCAGATTTTTCCAGATGCACATTTAGTGCCATATATTTCCAGCACGCACACTTAGTGCCATATATTTCCAGCACGCACACTTAGTGCCAATCTCGCCACCATACACACGTATTTCAAGACACATAGTGGAAAGCAAACTTTCTACACATTCCACTATTTCTTTTACATTCAACAATTATCCTCATTCCATACACATACAATTTCATTTATACATATATATAGCATTCCTTTAAACACAATTGCATAGATTTTCCAATCATTTAAGCAATATCAAACATATGTGCTTAATGACTTACCTCGTGTTGGGTAAAATAGTTCCAAGTCGGCTACTCATGACCTTCGCTCTTTCCCTTGCTTGATTCTCCTTCTTTAACTCCTTGAGCTTAATCAATAAATCACTAGTTTAACCATCTTGCTAAACATTCATAATTCAACTACACATGCATATGTATGCTTGTATATTCGGCAACCATTCTTACTAATCGCCCATTTGGTCGATTATACACCTAACCAAATATGCACCAAAAACTTGATTCAACATTACCTTCATACTCACTTTAATGGCAATATATATATATATATGTACAATGTCAACTAACATCTTTTAATCACCTAATTTCATCTCATGAACATTTAATCAAATTTTCCCAATCTAGCATATATTTTCACATCCATTTGTAACATCATGTACAAACACATATACACATATATCAAAACACAAATTTTACCTATCATGCAACAAGCATAAATCGACTTATGAGCATGCCATGGCCGAATACATCCCACACCATCCCCTTTCAATTTTTGGTCATGGTTAAACAAAGAAAACTCCATGTCTTACTCAAGAATGCTAAAAGAAATTTCAAGAGTAGTCAATCCATCATTACATGTATCATCAACAAGCTTCACATTTAGCATGCAATGGCTTTAACACAATATCAACCTTGGCCAAATACCATTTCCATGGCATAACAAGGATTTGAACCATGGGCTAACATGAACATCAAGTTAGCAACTAAAACATGCATGAATCTCATGACACAACCTCAAACATACCTTAATCTTGACACAAGTATGACCAAATCTCCTTCTAGTTCTCTTCTAAACCAAGCATGAAGCAAAAATCCTTCCTTTTTCCCTTAGTATTTTCAGCCAAGATTTGAGAATGGATGAACAAATTTTTTTTCCTTTCTTTTCCTCTACTCACCAACAAAGGGGGGCATCCATGCTCATTTTTTTTCATTTTTTATTTTTTCACATAATCCACTAACTAAACATGTTGGAAACATGTTCTTGCCCATATTCTTGTCATGGCCGCCACTCTTCCCTTTTTTAAAATTGACATGCAAAACCACTCTTTGCATGCATGTACTATTAGACCATTGTAAGATTAGCCTATCACCTTTCAACAATGTTTCATACAAGTCCATTTTAATAAATTCACATAGAATGATCAAATTAATGCATGAAACTTTCACACATGCATTTACTAACATCATAAACATAGAATATAACTTTTAATTACTTATAAGACTTTGCTAGTGGTCCCAAACCACTTTCCGACTAGGGTCAAATTAGGATGTCACAACTCTCCCCACTTACGTAAATTTTCCCCCCAAAATCTTACCCAAATAGGTTTGGGTATCGCTTTTCATAGAGTCCTCGAGTTCCCAAGTGGCTTTTCAATTCGTTTTATGCCACAACACCTTCACTAATGGGATTTTTTTTGCGCAATTCTTTACTTCACGCACTTAAGCGAACCTCCTCTTCATAGCTCAAATTAGTCAATCTCAATCTGATTTTGCGATTACGGAATGGATCGACCATATCGTCAAGATCGAGACATGGAAAACGCTAGGATCCTTTCAAGCTCAAGGGGTAAAATTAATCGGACGCTATCGTCCAACTGTTCGGAACTTATACACCGATGAACTCGAACTCAATTTTCCCTTACCCAAATCTAAGCACCTTCTTCCAAGGTGAAACTTTGAGAAAGACCTTGTTCCAACCCGATATTCAATTTTTCTTTTCAACCGATACGACTTTTGGCGATCCGGCTTTCAAACTTTCAAATTACTCAACTCTTTGCTCGATCCTTAACCAAATCAACCTCAAGAATTTACCTTCACTAAGTTCACCCAAATAATGGGTACGGATTTACGACATAAAGCCTCGGGCCATCTTAATACTTGATTGAAAGCTATTGTTGTGTTAATTCAATCAAAGGCGATACCGCCCCCATGAACCACTAAACTCAAGGATACAACATCTCAACATATCCTCGAGTATTTGAATTATCCGCCGGATTGACCATCCTGGGTGAAAGGGGCTGAAATGCAACTTGGTACCCAAAGCTTTTGCAACTTCTTCCAAAATCGCGAGGTAAATCTCGGATCTCTATCCCAACGATGGAAATAGGCACCCTAATCCAAACCGAAAAGAAATTCAGTTTGTCCATTGAAAATCCTTACGACGGGATAAAGTGACGACTTAGTCACCATCGACAACACCCAAATCGCATCCTTCTTACTCATTGACAATGGCAATCAATAAAAGTCCATTGTGACTCGATCCCATTTCCACTCGTATCGTGATCTAATAACCTCAAGGCACTTGATGTTCCGCTTTCACTTGTTGACATATTAAACATCTCAAACAAAATCGAGATGTCTTTTCATACCATGCCACCAAAACGCTTTCAAATCGTTTACACTTCAACTCGTGGATTGCCATTCTACAATGGGCTTCGCTCAAAATTATTGAATAAGTTCCAATTCTTTGGAACACACAAACGATTTCAACCTCAAACAATCGCATCATCGATTTGAAATTCAGTCCTTGTTCGAACACACTCATCCCGCTTTGCAACCAACTCATCATCGACTTTCCGAGCTTCAAATTTGACGATCAATAATGGTTTGGCTTTCAATTTACTAACACATTGCCTGGATAGACAAGTGTACATTCATCGTCAAAAGCAACGGATTTCGCTTAAGGCATCCGCAACCACATTAGCCCTTCCCTGATAATCAATGACGAGCTCATAATCTTTTAACAACTCGAGCCATCGCTTTGTCGCAATTTAAGTCTTTTGGGTCATCAAATATTTGAGACTTTGTGATCCGAAACACATGGCACTTCCACCAAATAAGTAATGTCGCCATATCTTTAAGGCGAATACGATGGCCCAATTCGAGATCATGGGTCGGATAATTTTTCTCATGTGGCTTTAATTGCCTCGACGAAGGCCACAACCCCTTTTCTTGATCAATCGCAACCCAACCCAAGTAGGGATGGCCACTATAAATGACAAACTTTGCCCGATTCGGGTTGCACTAGAATTGGGGTTCACCAAATAAGCCTGATCGAAACTTTTCTCGACATTTTCCGCCATTCGAACTTAACATCCTTTTGGAGAGCATTGGGTGGCTATCGCCGAAACCTTTACAAATCGGGTTTAATAACCCAAGCCCCAAAAGCTCCTAACTTCGGTAAATTCCTTGGTGGTTTCCAATCGACTATGGCTGAATTTTGTTCGGGTCCACCTCGACACCCAGCGACACCACGTGCCCCAAAAAGCTAACCCTTTCAACCAAAATTCACATTTATCAATTTGGATAATCGCTATCTCGAAGATTTGCAACACTAGCCTCGTGTTCAAAGATGTTTTCCCATCTCTAATAGACCAAATGTCATCGAAAATACAACTACAACCATCCAAGTATGGCCTGAAAATTCTATTCATTAAATCCATAAACACCCAGGGCATTAGTGAGCCCAAACGGCATCACCAAGAATTGAGGACCGACTGCTCTAAAAGCTTTTGGTATGTCCGTTCTCGACCTCAACCTAGTACCCGACCTCAAATCTATCTTTGAAAACACCGAGGCTCCCTTTAATTGATCAAACAAATCGCAATTCGTGGCAATGGATATTTATTCTTTATCGCACTTTATTGAGTTGGATAGTCGATGCACAACCTCATGGTTCCGCCCTTATTTTCACAAACAATACAAAGCGCCCCTGGAGAAAAACTTCGAAATAAACTCTATCCGCAATTCTTGCAATTGAACCTTCATTTTTAATTCCGTTAATGCCATACGAACGGGCTATTGAAATCGAGACCCGACAACCGATGTCAATTCCACTTCGAACCGGGGCAATCCCGAATCCTCGTGAAAACATCCAATAGTCACAAACCACCGGTACCGATTCGAAGTTTCTTTCCCTCTTTACTTCCAAACACATACGCAAGGTATGTTTCACCCCTTTTTCACATACCCCGAGCTCATAGAAGATATTATCCGGCGCCCTTTTAAATCAAGAGACTGACTTTGACTACCTCATTATTTGCACTCCTCAAATCAATGGTTTTCCTTTGCTCCACCATCGATCATGTACGGTCACCAATCCATACCAAGAATAACATCGAATTCATGAAATGGTAGAAGCATCACGGCTTAAACAGATTCTAATTATTAGGGCATCTTTGCACACTTTATCAACAAGCACGATTCCCAAAGGGTTTGACCTAATTACGAACTCAAGAGACTCAAAGAGTCTTATGGATGCTAAGGTTTCACATACATATGAGTGAGTAAGCCGGGTCAATCAATGCAATCACAATAGTATCAAAGGAAGTAAAAGTACCAGGATAAGTGGAGGATGCCCCTCTCGCGGATGGCATATGCTCTAGCAGAGCACGGTCTGACGGACGGCCGATAGAGGATCCTCTGACACCACCCCTACCTCCAGAGATTCTGGGGCCTCCTCCAGGGCTCCACTAGGTCTTGCACCTTGCCTTATTCCTCTCATCTAGTCGCAATCTCTAATGAAGTGGTCCTTCAACCGATCCATAAAGCCCTATTAATGATTCTCCCCAACATTTAGGTGTCGCCTTCCACATTGGGGATTCAGTTCTCTTGACACTATTGCCCACACTAGCTATCAAGTAGCTCTGGAGTCCGCCAATGGCTGCTCTAATGGAAATTCCCATGTCCTGATTTACTGTCCTCCCCGAACCTCTTTACCCGAGAACGGAGCTTTACTCACGATCTTTTACGTAATCTCTTGCTTCAAATTCAGCCTTCTTCTTCTCCTTCCCAAGTTCTTCCGCTTGCGGCTCGCTCGACTAGTGTCACGAACTCCTTTATCTCCAAAATTCCACTAGTAACTTTAACTCTTCATTCAATCCTTCTTCAAATCTTTTGCACATCGCAACCTCATCACCACACACTAAGCATACCGATTAAGTCTTACAACTCATGTTCAGATTCGAACGGCCATCCGACCTTGCTTGAGTTCCAAGAATTCTTTACGCTTCCGATCGATGAACCGCTGACTAATGTATTTTTTCAAATTGATTGAAAGAAATCCCAAGTAACTCGCTCATTTGGGACTATGGAAATTAAAGTCCTCCACCAATAGTAAGTCGAGTCTTAACAAGGATATAGCACACTTAAGACATTCATCGGTGTGTATGATAGTTCATCTAACACTCTAATGGTGTTATCGAGCGTAACTCTACTTTCATCATCGAATTATGGCCTTGAACCCTCGCCCTCGGCCCAAATCAAGTCCACGGTGGTTTACTCACCAGGATTAATAATGGAGGCATTTGGCTCTTGGGGTGGAGTATTTAAATTCGGAATGGTTGGACAGCCGGGTTGGTTCGGCATATCATGACCCACTCATTCATCATAGTGAAGAAGGCTTGTTTCCCTTCATTTTGATTATTCGGATGACGAGGCTCAACAGCTGTCCCTTGCGGAGCAGCCGCTACACTTTCAACGCTATCCGCCAAGGGTCTCTACCCCGGTTCCATTTACTAATCAAAACAAAAATTTCAACCGTCAAGTCATCACATTTTTAAGCACTAAAAATTTGGCATGTATAGTTAGATTCACACGCCCTTATGGTAGTCCTAGAATCGACTAAACCATAGCTCTGATACCAATTAAATTGTAACACCCCAAACCCGAGACCATCGCCGGTTCGGACACGAGGGTTAACGAGACAAATCCTCTTAAAGTACCGACCAATTTGGCATTTCTAGACAGGCTGGAAAACTGCGTCACCGTCGCTTTAAAAATCATATCTCGAGTTTCAAAACTTGGAAACTGGTTTCGTAAATTTTCCATGAATTTAGACTCATATACCCATCCATGGATTTATTTTTAGAATTTTTGGTTGGGCCAATTGGTACAGTTTATTAGTTAAAGTCACCCATGTTACAGGGATCGACTGCTCTGACCTCGCGCGTTACAACTTGAATATCTCTCTGTACAGGGCTTTAATACTGATACCGTTTGTTTCTAATGAAACTAGACTCAAAATGGAATCTGTACATATAAGGCATGACTCCTAATTCTTTCTGGATAATTTATGGTAATTTTCAAAGTCGCGACAGGGGACCCAGAAACCGTTCTGGCCCTGTCTCACGAGAACTTTAATATTTCTCAGTATACTGCTCATATGGTCATTTCGTTTCGTCCATATAAAAATAGATTCATCAAGGTTCAGTTCCATAATTTAATCACTATTTAATTCTACTTCTACTATTTTTAGTGATTTTTCATCTCATCTCACTGCTGCTGTCCGCAACAGTTACTGCAGTAGACTATGCCAATTTCATGAATTTTTCCTGGCCTTAATCATCCATCATACATGACACAAATTATGGCCACCTTATCAAAATTTGAGTTTCTAAGACTCGTGGCTATAGGTTCTAGCATCCCACTGACGACCACATAGGCCATTTTCACATGGCTTAAAGTTTACAACCCACAATTCGACAAAATATAATAGCCTATACATGCCAAATGTTCTTCAACAACAAAAACAATACCACAAGATTTCAGCCGGTGTGATGACTTCAACGACGGTTCCGAGCACGCAACAAACGAGTCCAAGAGACCTAAAATGGGTGACAAGAAAACACCGAGTGAGTTTACTACTCAAGAAGTCATAAGCATTCATCAATCCATCGATAAAGTTACTACTACATGTACAACAAATGAGGCTAGGTACTGTCCATATCGAATCTATACCATAATACCCTGACCTTTCGGTCCAATCTCGCACTAATTCATACATCCACATTTCATATTCTACACAACAAGATAATCAAGCATTTTACACATTAACTCATTTTCCAGCACAACCATACAATTTCAATCATCACATAGATTTAAGGCTTACCAAATTCAACCCCAAGCATGAACGATCTCTATTCATGAGCTCGAGGTACTTACCCGATCCGCTGTCCATACTCAATTCAATGGAGACACACCTCCATATATAGCGACGACACACAAAGGCTTACTACTCGATTTCGCACACTTAGTGCCACGCATTTAAGCCCGCACAATAGTGCCATACCCTTCGAGCTCGCAACCAAAGGCGATTTTTCCAGCATGCACATTTAGTGCCATATATTTCCAGCACGCACACTTAGTGCCATATATTTCCAGCACGCACACTTAGTGCCAATCTCCCACCATACACAGATGTTCAGACACATAAGTGCCAAAGCAAACTTTCTACACATTCCACTATTTCTTTTACATTCAACAATTATCCTCATTCCATACACATACAATTTCATTTATACATATATATAGCATTCCTTTAAACACAATTGCATAGATTTTCCAATCATTTAAGCAATATCAAACATATGTGCTTAATGACTTACCTCGTGTTGGGTAAAATAGTTCCAAGTCGGCTACCTGATGACCTTCGCTCTTTCCCTTGTTGATTCTCCTTCTTTAACTCCTGAGCTTAATCAATAAATCACTAGTTTAACCATCTTGCTAAACATTCATAATTCAACTACACATGCATATGTATGCTTGTATATTCCAAAACTATTCTTACTAATCCCCATTTGGTCGATTATACACCTAACCAATATGCACCAAAAACTTGATTCAACATTACCTTCATACTCACTTTAATGGCCTAATATATATATATATATGTACAATGTCAACTAACATCTTTTAATCACCTAATTTCATCTCATGAACATTTAATCAAATTTTCCCAATCTAGCATATATTTTCACATCCATTTGTAACATCATGTACAAACACATATACACATATATCAAAACACAAATTTTACCTATCATGCAACAAGCATAAATCGACTTATGAGCATGCCATCGAATACATCCCACACCATCCCCTTTCAATTTTTGGTCATGGTTAAACAAAGAAAACTCCATGTCTTACTCAAGAATGCTAAAAGAAATTTCAAGAGTAGTCAATCCATCATTACATGTATCATCAACAAGCTTCACATTTAGCATGCAATGGCTTTAACACAATATCAACTTGGCCAAATACCATTTCCATGGCATAACAAGGATTTGAACCATGGGCTAACATGAACATCAAGTTAGCAACTAAACATGCATGAATCTCATGACACAACCTCAAACATACCTTAATCTTGACACAAGTATGACCAAATCTCCTTCTAGTTCTCTTCTAAACCAAGCATGAAGCAAAATCCTTCCTTTTTCCCTTAGTATTTTCAGCCAAGATTTGAGAATGGATGAACAAATTTTTTTCCTTTTTTTCCTCTACTCACCAACAAAAGGGGGCATCCATGCTCATTTTTTTTTTCATTTTTTATTTTTCTACATAATCCACTAACTAAACATGTTGGAAACATGTTCCTTGCCCATATTCTTGTCATGGCCGCCATCTCCTTTTTGGGAAATTGAACAAAAATTTTGATGATGTCATTGAATTTAAGTTAGCCACACCTTTAACAATGTTTCCAAGCCATTTTAAATTTAAAATTCCAAAAAAA
>NW_026440753.1:0-11218 GCF_025698485.1 Gossypium arboreum | reverse complement strand
GGGACAAAGTCGACTTAGTCAATCGATCTACCACGACCCAAACCGCATCCTTCTTACTTGCGACAATGGCCCGGATACAAAGTCCATTGTGACTCGATCCCATTTCCACTCGTATCGTGATTGGTGAAGTAATCAAGGCACCGATGTTCCGCTTTCACTTGTTGACATATTAAACATCTTGAAACAAAGTCGGAGATGTCTCGCTTCATACCATGCCACCAAAATCGACGTTCAAATCATTGTACATCTTCGACTCCCGGTGGATTGCCATTCGGCTACAATGGGCTTCATTCAAATTATCAAATGAGTTCAATTTTTGGGACACACAGACGACTTTTGAACCTCAAACAATCGTCATCGTCGATTTGAAACTCCGAGTCCTTGTTCGAACACACGCAGCCCGTTTGCAACCAACTCGTCATCGACTTTCCGAGCTTCTCGAATTTGGTGTGTCAATAATGGTTTGGCTTTCATTTCAGCCACTAACACACCGTCGGATCGGATAGACAAGTGCACATTCATCGTCGAAGTGAATAACGATTTACTCAAGGCATCCGAACTACATTCGCCTTTCCCGTGATAGTCAATGATCACTCATAATCCTTTAACAGCTCGAGCCAACGTCTTTGTCGCAGATTTAAGTCTCGTTGGGTCATCAAATACTGAGACTTTTGTGATCCGAGTATACATGGCACCTTTCACCAAATAAGTAATGTCGCCAAATCTTTAAGGAATACGATGGCGCCAATTCGAGATCATGAGTCGGATAATTTTTCTCATGTGGCTTTAATTGCCTCGACGCATAGGCCACAACTCGACCTTCTTGCATTAATACGCAACCTAACCCAAGTAGAGAGGCGTCATATAGATGACAAACTCCTCGGACTCGGGTTGCACTAGAATTGGGGCTTCACCAAATAAGTTTTCAGTTGATCAAGCTTTTTGGCATTTCGTCCATTCGAACTTAACATCCTTTTGAGTAGCTTCATCCGGGCTATCGTGAGAAGCCTTTTACAAATCGTCGAGTAACTAAGCAAGCCCCAAAAAGCTTCAACCTCAGAATATTTCTGAGGCTTCCAATTTAGTATGGCTGAAATTTTATTCGGTTACTCAATACCGATGCGAATACCACATGACCCAAGAAGCTTACCTCTCTTAACCGAACTCACACTTCTTAACTTAGCATATAATTGCTTGTCCCGTAAAATTTGGCATTAACGGTGTTCAGCATGTTCGGTCTCATTTCTTGAATAGACCAAGATGTCATCAATGAACACGACTACGATCGATCCAAATATGGTCTAAAGATTCGATTCATTAAATCCATAAATACCGTAGGGCATTAGTGAGCCCAAACGGCATCACCAGAACTCATAGTGACCATATCTCGCTCAAGGCGTCTTGGCACGCTCAATCTTGATTCGCAATTGATAGTAGCCGATCTCAAATCTATTTTCGAGAACACCGAGGTCTTCAGTTGATCGAACAAGTCATCAATACGGCAACGGATATTTGTTCTTTATCGTCGCTTGTTGTCGGCGATAGTCGATGCATAGTCGCATGGTTCCATCCTTCTTCTTCACGAACAACACCGCACTCAAGGCAAAAACTCAGGAGCAAAACCTCTATCCACCAATTCTTGCAACCGAGTTTTCAACTCCTTCAATTCCTTGGTGCCATACGATACGGAGCTATCGAAATTGGGGTGGTACCGGTACCAATTCGATGCCAAATTCTATTTCTCGACATGTGGTAAACCCAATTCTTCGGAAAACATCCGGTATTCACAAACCACGGCACGATTCGGTTTCTTCTCCGATTCCTTGTCATCGAGATCGTGACAAGGTACGCCGCACCCTTTTCTTACATATTTCGGGCCAACATCGCGATATTACAATGGCAACCCTTTAAGTCCGTGGACTCAACCCGAATTATTTCATTATTCACAGACTCAAATCGATAGTCTTGCTCTTGCAATTTACAACCGTGATCGGCATGGTCAACCAATCCAAACCAAGAATAACATCGAACTCATCGAATGGCAAAAGCATTAAGTCCGCGAAAACAAGAACCCGAACACTAGGGGACTTTTCTTGCACACTTTGTTAACAAGCACGTAATGACCCAAGGGTTTGACACCAATTACAAACTCAGAGACTCAATGGGCAAAGTCTTATGGATGCTAAGGTTTCACATATATAAGAATGAGTAGAACCGTGGTCAATCAAAGCAATTACATTTGTATTGAAAAGAGTGAAAGTACAGTAATAACATCTGGAGAGGCAGATCCTCGCATGCGCGATGGCATAAGTCCTAGCAGAGCACGAGCCTCAGATCGATGGTAGCATCTCTAGATCCTCTCCGACCGCCACGACATTGCCCATATTTCTAGGTGGCCTACCTCGAGCATGGTAGCACCGGTTTGCACTCGACTTGCATTCTGCTCATGCATCCTGCAATCCTTCATAAAATGGTCGGCCGATCCACACTTATAGCAGGAGCGATCACGAAACCAACAGCTCCCGAATGCCACTTGCCACAATGTGGACACTCCGTCCTCTCTCGGCGATCATTTCCGACCGCAATCGAGGTGACTCGTGTCACAGGGTCGATCGCGCCTCGTCTAGAAAATCCCAAATGCCTCTAGACCGGCTCGCATCATCTCGAAATCTCTTCGATGCTTGTTGAAGAGACTTTCCGAGGACCTCTTCGAATTCTCCAATCCCCACATCAGCTTTTGTTTCTCCTTTCTAAGCTTCTACTTTACAAGCTCGCTCAACAAGTACTACGAACTCTCGATCTCGAGAATGCCAACAAACATCCTTATATCATCATTCAGCCCATCCTCGCGTTTGCACATAATAGCTTTGACGAAATGCATTCTCGCGTCATGCTAAGCCTCACAAACTTTCGTCAGAGCTAGCGGACATAGAACCTTGCTTAAGATCAAGGAACTCCTCCGCTTTTGGTCGATGAATCTGATCGATATACTTTTTCGAACTCTGTTAGAAAGAATTCCCAAGTCACTTGCTCTCTAGGCACCACGTGTCGAGTACTCCACCAATAGTAGGCGGACTCGTAGCAAGGAGATGGTACACTTTAAGCACTCATCGGTGTCAGGATAGCTCATCAAGCACCCGGATAGTGTTATCTAACCATAATTCAGCTCGCTTGCATCATCATCATCCGTAGCCTTAAATTCAGTGGCCCCATGTTTTCAATCCTATCGATGGGGCTTACCGACCTTATTGGGTCACCACCGGAGGTATTGTAGGTGGGGGTTGCATTCTCGGGAATGGAGGTGGTGGAATAGTCGTGTTGGTTCGAATGTATTGATTAAACCATTCGCTCATCACACTATAAAAGGCTTGCTTAGCCTCGTCATTAGGATTGCTGGCCATAGGTTGAGAGTCCCGCGCTGTCCTCTTGCGCGGAGCAGGCGCCACACTCTCCACATCATCGCTATCGCCGGTTGGGATCGGATCCATTGCTATAAACAAACATGAAGTCAAATTGTCGAATTCATCACACTATCGATTCATCATTTAATGGCATGTATAGCTAGACCTCAAACACATCACGGTAGTCCTAGAATCGACTAAACCGTGGCTCTGATACCAATAAAATTGTAACACCCCAAACCCGAGACCATCGCGGTCGGACCGAGGGTTAACAAACCAAGTTCACATGTTTTTGCCCACCAATTTGACATTTCCAGTCAGGCTGGAAAACTGCGTCACTGTCGCCTTAAAAATCATATCTCGAGTTTCAAAACTCGGAAACTGGTTTCGTAAATTTTCCCTGAATTTAGACTCATATATACATCCATGGATTTATTTCTAGGATTTTGGTCGGGCCAATTGGTACAGTTTATTAGTTAAAGTTACCCAAGTTACAGGGATCGACTGCTCTGACCTTCGCGCGGTATAACTTGAATATCTCTCTGCACAGGGCTTTAATGTTGGTGTCGTTTGTTTCTAATGAAACTAGACTCAAAATGGAATCTGTACATATAAGGTATATCTCCTAATTTTTTGGATAATTTATAGTGAATTTTTAAAGTTGCGACAGGGAACCCAGAAACCATTCTGGCCCTGTCTCACAATAGCTTTAATATCTCTTAACCTGTAACTCCTATGACCGTTTCGTTTCTTCCATATGAAAATAGACTCATCAAGGTTCATTTACATAGCTTATTCACTATTTGATTCCATTCCTATGAATTATGGTGATTTTTCACATTCACGCCACTGCAGCTGGCAGCATCTGTTTTAAGGTAGGACTTACCTATTTGGTAGTCTCCATGATTCAACTAATCTTGCCATACATAGGTTCATATATGATCATTTTAACCATGCCAATGGCTGATCATATGACCAACATTCCCATTTCCAAACCATAGCCACATCATGACCCCAAATATATATACATACAACCCACAATAAGTCTAAGTTCATGCTCCCTTTTCGAGCCATTTTCATGGCCATACATACTTACATTACAACGATTTAACAAACAAGAGGTAGTCCTATACATGCCATCTCAAGTTCAACCAAAATTTATACCAAAATGGAGGCTTGATAGTGTGGATGACTTCGATCAACGATCCCAAATCCGATTGCCTCGAGCGAAATCTAGAAAACTAAGAGCCAAAGCAACGGGTAAGCATTTTTATGCTTAGTAAGTCTCAAGGAATATAATGAACTATAATTTACAGCAATACATTCACATAGCCAAATGCATCATTTCATTAATACACATTCTTACTTCATACTTCATCATTGTATAAGTTCGCAAAGCATCAATCAATTCAATAACTGAAATTCATTAGTCGATTGAGCAATGTTGCTCAAACACGCCGACTTTCCAATGCACATATAACGACCTTATCCTTTGGGCTGTCCGTGTACTAATTAAATTCATTTCAGCAACCAACACTCACCTCCAGCCCAAGATTCTTCGAATATAACCGGATATAATCACGCACAAATGCCTTCGGTCTTAGCCCGATAGAATAACTCGACGAATGCCTTCGGCCTTAGCCCGATATAACCACTAGCACAATTGCCTTCGGTCTTAACCCGGATATAATTTCCAGCATAATTGTCTTCGGCTTAGCCCGGATATCATTCAATTTCTCATGCACACATACATCAATAATCATTGGACATACATATTTCATTTTCTTACTAAGGCTCAAACACAATTAATATCATTAGCATATTCGCCTTCGGGACTTAGCCCGTGGAATTCAAATACTCATACACACATAATCAATAATCATACACATCCATATTTCATCTCACATAATTCAAGTAAGGTCACTTCTTGAGGACTTACCTCGGATGTTGTCGAACGGCTTTTTCGGCTATTCGATCACCTTTTCCTTCCCTTGTCCAATTGTGGCCCTCTTAGCTTCTTGAGCTAATTCAAACAAATTCAATTTATTAAAACCTCATTGTGCTTGCTTATGGAATATGACAAGGATTTTAAATGGTCATATGGCCACTCTTTAGCTTGAATACACAATGGTCATGCACATTTTATACTACATCAAGCAATTCAATACAATTTATTTGAGCATCAAGGAAATGCTAAGGCCTTCAATAGGCTACCCAAGGTCGAATATTCATGTACATGTTGAGGTCAATTTTGCACTTAATACCTCACAAAAACAGCATGCAATCTACTAATTTATGCTTTGCACATTGTGGCCCAAAACTTATAATATAGCATCAAGCACTTATATGTGTGTTAGGAATTGTGCTTGCAATTTCACAAGCATTCTTCCACATTTTCTTCTTTAAATCAATATATTCATCACTTAGTTCATAACCAAACATAATGTGCAATCATATATATGCATATATGAGCATGGCAATTTTCAAGGTGTCCATAGCCATCCAAAACACAAACTTTTAACTAACATGCAAGAAGCATGAATCATGCTCAAGAATGCATCATGGCCAAGTATGACAATCATGCTCCTTTTCAACTTTAATCATGATAAAACAAAGAGAAAACTCAAAATCTTACTCATGAGTAGAAAATCCATCATTGCATGCATCATCATCAAGCTTCACACTTAGCATGCAATGGCTTTATCACTATAACAACTTTGGCCAAATACCATTTCCATGGCATACCAAAGATTTGAGCCATGGCTAAATGCACATCAAGTTAGCAACCAAAACATGCATGAAACTCCCAACACAACCTCATACATACCTTAATCTTGATGCAAACTTAGCCAAATCTCCTTCTAGATCTCTTCCAAACCAAGCATGAAGCAAAAATCCTCTCTTCCTTAGTTTTGGCTCAAAGAAAGGATGAACAAAATTTTTTCTTTCCTTCTACAACTCACGGAATGGGGTATGCCACCTCTCACACACATTTTTTTTTTTCATTCTTTTCTTACCCATGCTTATTTGTTTACTATTTCCCTAATGCCCAACAAAACATGTTTCATGACATGTTTGACCCATATTTCTTTGTCATGGCGGCCATTACTTGTAGAAAGGGGGAATTTGACATGCAAGTCCATTATTTTGCATGCATGCTTTAATTAGTCATCACCTATTTCCCTATCGTACTTTCAAAGTTCACTACTAAGTCCTTTCTTAAAATTTAGCACCTAATTAAAAAAATCGAGACACGAAATATTTAATACCAATTCCACATACAATAAGTACGAATATAACACTTAATTATTCTTGTGACTTTTTCGTGGTCCCAAACCACTCTCCGACTAGGGTCACATTCGGGTGTCACAAACTCATTCACACCACAATCATACAATTGCAATCATCACATAGATTTAAAGCTTACCACGCCAACCCCGAGCAAGAACGTATTGCCTATTCGCATGAGCTCAAGGTACTTACCCGATCTCTGTCCATACTCAACTCGATGGAGACACACCCTCCATATAATTGTTCGATCAGAGATATATATATATAGAGTACGCAACACAAAGGCTTAATACTGATTTCGCACACTTAGTGCCATGCGATTTAAGCCCGCACAACAAGCCATACCCTTCGAGCTCGCACACTTAGTGCCATATATTTCCAGATGCACACTCATGCCATATTTTTCCAGATGCACACTTAGTGCCATATATTTCCAGCATGCACACTTAGTGCCATATATTTCCAACATGCACACTTAGTGCCAATCTCCACCGACACTCAGATTGTTCAAGACACTTAGTGCCGAAAGCAACTTTCTACACATTTCACTATTTCTTTTACATTCAACAAATGTCATCATTCCATACACATACATTTTCATTTGTAAATATATATATCATCCCATTAAACACAATTGCATAAATTTTACAATCATTTAAGCAATATCAAATACGTCTTAATGACTTACCTTGTTTGGGGTAGAACGGTTCCAAATCGGCTACTCGCTTGCTTTCTCCTTTCCTTTGTCCAATTTAGTTCCCTTTGCTCTTGAGCTAAATCAAACAATTTACCTCTCCATCAAACACAAACATACGGCATTCACATGCATTATTATGATTATTGCCGAATACTTAACACAACTAAGCTGAAAATTTACTCAATCTCATCTTAATTTATTGCTACTTATTTATCAAAATTTCCAATACAAGGTATTTAACACCTATGCCCATTTATACCTATATGGCCAATGCTTCATTCATTACCCAATTAACCATTCAACAATTTTCAACCTCATTACCACCCTTTTATGTCTAATTGTTTAAATACCCTCAAGCTCATTCACAAGTACTATTATACATCTCATTAAGCATTAATCATTTTGCAACATAAATTCTATAGCATGGCAATACTCATGCACACACACACATAACAACAAGAACTCAATGGCACAAAATTTCCTTTTGTTAAACATTCGAACTCACTCATCTCCATGCTTTCATCACAACAACATCAAAACACTCACCAAGGGAGACAACATTCATGGCTGAAATTTAACTCACCTAACAACCTAGTTTCGATTCAAGATTCAAGGAAAATTTTGAACCAATCCTCCAAATCATGCATGCATTTTCAAGAGTGGCATAAAACATACCTTCTTGTATCAAAACACCTTAGTCTAGTAAGCTCCCATGGCTGATTTTCTCAAGCTTTTCCCCTTTCTTCTTAGTATATTCGCCAAGCAAGAAAAGATGAGAGGATGGACACTTTTTTTTCTCTTTGTTTTCATCATATCCCTTTTTTTCAATTTCATTTCTTTATTCTTTCAAGCATAATCCATTAACTAAACATGTTTGAAACATGTTTTTCCTTGCCCATCACTCTTGACATGGCCGCCACTAACCTTAGGAATGGGCTATTTGACATGCAAGTCCATTTATTTTACTTCATCCTTTATTAATCTCTTAAAATTAGCCACATATATTTAAATCCTTTCACATGAGTCCTTTTTCCTTCAATTCACAATCAAATTAACTAAATCAAAGAATTCAAAATTCACACATGCATTTTCACATATTCTAGACAATAAATATTACGCTCGAACATGTCGGTGACTCGATTTAGCGGTCCCAAACCACTTCCCGACTATGGTCAATTTTGGGATGTCACAACTCTCCCCACTTAAAAATTTTCGTCCCAAAAATCTTACCGTAGAATAGGCTCGTATCGCTCTTTCATAGAGTCCTCAAGTTCCCAAGTGGCTTCTTCCATTCCGTGTTTATGCCACAACACCTTCACTAACGGATTTTCCTATTGCGCAACTCTTTACTTCACGCCTCATAATGCGAACCTGTTCCTCTTCATACCTCAAATTAGGTGAATCTCAATCTCGATGGAGCGATTACGCATGATGGATCGACCTATATCGTCAAGCATCGAGACATGAAAACGCCGTGAATCTTTTCAAGCTCAGGGCAAAATTAATCGATATGCATCGCCCAACTCGTTTTGGATACTTCATATGGCCTCGATGAACTCTGACTCAATTTGCCCTTACGACCAAATCTAAGCACCTTCTTCCAAGGTGAAACTTTGAGAAAGACCTTGTCTCCAACCCGATATTCAATATCTTTTCTTTTCAAATCCAGATACGACTTTTGGCGATCCGCAGCTTTCAAACTTTCACAAATTACTCGAACTTTTGCTCAGATCCTTAACCAAATCAACCTCAAGAATTTACCTTCACTAAGTTCACTAATAATGGTACGACATTTACGATCAGTATAAAGCCTCGTAAGGCGCCATCTTAATACTTGATTGAAAGCTATTGTTGTGTTTAATTCAATCAAAGGCAAATACCGCTCCCATGAACCACTAAACTCAAGGATGCAACATCTCAACATATCCTCGAGTATTTGAATTATCCGCTCGGATTGACCATCGGTTTGGGGTGAAAGGCGGTTGAAATGCAACTTGGTACCCAAAGCTTCTTGCAACTTCTTCCAAAATCGCGAGGTAAATCTCGGATCTCTATCCCACACGATGGAAATAGGCACCCGTGTAGTCTCAATGAGAAACGCATAATTCGGCTAGTTTGTCCATTGAAAATCCGACGACGGGACAAAGTGAGCCGACTTAGTCAATCTATCTACAACGACCCAAATCGCATCCTTCTTACTTGGTCGACAATGGCAGTCCGGATACAAAGTCCATTGTGACTCGATCCCATTTCCACTGGGTATCGTGATCGGTCAAGTAATCCTCAAGGCACTTGATGTTCCGCTTTCACTTGTTGACATATTAAACATCTCAAACAAAATCGAGATGTCTCGCTTCATACCATGCCACCAAACCGACGCTTCAAATCGTTGTACATCTTCGCATTCTGTGGTGGATTGCCATTCGGCTACAATGGGCTTCGCTCGAATTATCAAAATAAGTTCAATTCTTTGAACACAGACGACTTCAACCTCAAACAATCGCATCATCAATTTGAAACTCCGATTCCTTGTTCGTAACACACTCACTGCTTTTGCAAGCAACCTCATCAACTTTCTCGAGCTTCCAATTTGATGAGCCAACAATGGTTTGGCCTTTAATTCGACTACTAACACATTGTCGGTAGGATAGACAAGTGTACATTCATCGTCAGAAGCAAATAGTGATTTCCGCTTAAGGCATCCGCAACCACATTAGCCTTTCCCGTGATAATCAATGACGAGCTCATAATCTTTTAACAACTCGAGCCATCGCTTTTGTCGCAGATTTAAGTCTCTTTGGGTCATCAAATATTTGAGACTTTTGTGATCCAATACATGGCACTTCTCACCAAATAAGTAATGTCGCCATATCTTTAAGCGAATACGATGGCAGCCAATTCGAGATCATGGGTCGGATAATTTTCTCATGTGGCTTTAATTGTCTCGACGATAGCCCACAACTCGCTCTTCTGCATCAATACGCAACCCAACCCAAGTAGGGATGCGCCACTATAAATGACAAACTCTTTGCCCGATTCGGGTTGCACTAGGATTGGGGCTTGCATAAATAAGTTTTCAGTTGATCGAAACTCTTCGACATTTTCCGTCCATTTGAACTTAACATCCTTTTGGAGTAGCTTCATTGGCGTGGCTATCGTTGAGAAACCTTTACAAATCGTTCATAACCTAAGAAGCCCCAAAAAGTCGAACCTCAGAATATTTCTGAGGCTTCCAATTAAGTATGGCTAAATTTTATTCGGCCGATCAATTCGGCGATATCACATGACCCAAGAAGCTAACCTCCTCAACCGTAACTCACACTTGTCAACTTAGCATATAATCGCTTATCCCGTAAAATTCGCAACACTATCCTCGTGTTCAGGTTCGATCTCATTTTGCGAATAGACCAAAATGTCATCAATGAAGACAACTACGAACCGATCCAGATATGGTCCAAGATCCGATTCATCAAATCCATAAATACCGCTAGGGCATTAGTAAGCCCAAACGGCATCACTAGGAACTCAGAGTGACCATATCTCGCTCAAGGCGCCTTGGTACGTCCAATCTCGACCAAGAATCGATAATAGCCCGATCTCAGATCTATTTCAAAACACCGAGGTTCTTCAGCTTGATCGAACAAATCATCGATACGCTTAACGGATATTTGTTCTTTATCGCCGCTTATTGGATATGATTCATGGTTCCATCCTTCTTTTCACAAACAACCCGGCGACCCTGGCAAAAACTTGAGCAAAACCTCTATCCACCAATTCTTAACCAGCTTTAACCTTTAATTCCGGGTGCCATACGACACGAGTTTAATGG
>NW_026440752.1:0-11292 GCF_025698485.1 Gossypium arboreum | reverse complement strand
GCAAATCCTCCTATTTTGCACTCCTATTTATTTGGCCACTTCAATTTAGCCTATAGCATTTTCAAACATTTTCACATAAGTCCTATTTCATAATTTCACTCCCTTTTTCTTATGGAACAAAAATTAACTAAAATTACCGGTTCTATCTTAAGCTTGGGCTTTTTAGAGGCCCACTAACATAATTAAACCTATGCCAACATTCATAGGATTCCCGAAAATTGGGCGTTATAACTCTACCTCCTTAAAGAAATTTCGTCCTCTAAATTTACCTAATCCAAACAGATGAAGGTATTGTGTTGCATCGCCTCTTCTCGCTCCCAAACTCGAAGTTTCCTTCCTTAACTTGTTGAAAACGAGCGACCAAAGACTCATCGTTCAACTATTTTTCCTTAATCGATCCACCAAGTTGGCCTCACTTGTAACTCACCAACAGACTTCCATCATCATATTGCATTGATTAGCAAACATTGCTCTCGGATCAAATATAGTTTCATCGACTTAGAGCATCGGCTACCACATTAGCCTTGCTTGGGTGATACTCGATCGATACTCATAATCCTTAAGCAACTCAATCCATCTCCTTTGCCTAAGGTTCACTCCTTCGAGTCAACAAATACTTAAGACTCTTATGGTCGTATATAATACACCTTTCTCCGCATAAGTAACGCCTCCAAATCTTAAGTGCAAATATCATCCGCCTAACTCTAAATCATGAGTCAAATAGTTTCCCTATGAGGCTTAAGCTATCGTGATGCATATGCAACCACCTTACCCTCTTGTATTAACACGCACCTAAACCCACGGTGATGCGCCACGAACAAGAAAATCCTTCCTGCATCTCATTGAATTAACACAGTGCTTCAATGTAACTTTATTCAACTTCTCAAAAGCTTCCTCGCTCTTTAGTGTATACAAACGGTACTCCTTTTCTTATGAGTTTTATCAAGTGCGCCACCACGTAAAAACCTTCCATAAACCTTCAGAGTATCATGCCACCCTAGAAAACTTCATATTTCGACATCGACCTAGGTGGCTTCCACTCCAAAATCGCTTCAATTTTCCGAGGGTCAACCTTAATCCCTCAACAGAGACCACATGTCCTAAGAAGGTTACCTCCTCAACCAAAATTCATACTTCTTAACTCGAAAGAGTTCCTTCTCCTTAATACTTACAAAGACTATACGGAGATGCTCATCATGTTTCGCTTCGCTCAAAATATACCAGATATCGCAATAAAGATCGACTACGAATCGATCCAAACATGGTTGGAACACATGATTCATCGATCTATAAACGCCGCAGAGTGTTCGTTAGTCCAAATGGCATAACCAAAACTCGTAATGACCATACCGAGTCCCGAATGTCGCTTATGGATATCTACCTCCTTGACCCTTAACTAATGATATCCAGATCGAAGGTCGATCTTGAAAATACGTAAGCTCCTCTAAGCTAGTCAAATAGCTCGTCAATCCTTGGCAAGGATACTTATTCTTAATCGCCGCTTTGTTCAATCCGGCGATAATCAATGAACATCCGATCGCATCATCCTTCTTTTTCACGAATAGCACGGTGCTCCCCATGAAGACACGCTTGGCCTAATGTAGCCCCTATCCAACAACTCTTGATTTGAGCATTTAACTCTACTAACTCCTTCTGGCCTATTCTATACTGGATGATAGACACAAGCGCCATTCCGTGCAACAAGTCTATTCCAAACTCAACTTCTCGATTCGGAGGCAATCCTAGAAGCTCCTCTAGAAAAACATCTTAGAACTCCTTTACGGTCCTAACCTTATCCACCGTCCCCTCCTTTTGACCGACTTACAAATGCCAAATAGACCTCACAACCTTCCGAATCCACTTTTCACTTCTTAGTGCCGACACCACATTGGACAAATAATCCCTTCGCCACCTATCACCATAACCTCCTCATTCTTTGTGGTCCTTAACACCTTTCATTTAGCAAGACAATCCGAGTCACCTTATGCTTAACAAGTCACCCATTCCCAAAATGAGATCAAACTCTCCTAACGGTAACTCTATCGATCTCTAGGGAAAATCTTACCTTGAGTTTCCAAGGGTACATCCCTATACGCTTTGTCTACCCTAACCGAAAGTGACCCAAAGGACTTAGTACAGATACCCCACTCACAATCTCCTCAGAGTACCAAGTCGTCCATAATCCATTCTGGGCCTCCAACCAATATTCCGCCACATTCGGGCTATACCAAACACGCCTTAAAGATCTCCATTCCGTTAGTCCCAAGTCATTCGAAATTGATCCTCAATGTCGCTGTTCGAACTTGTCTCTAACGCTTTCCAACATGAAGCATTGCTCGGATAGGAATCATCCTCAAGACCGCAGGTCATGAGACTCTACCTTTGTTGCTGGTGGTACTGGTGCATCCGCCACGACATATGTCCCAAGACGAAGATACCGCCGAGTCTCCTTCCTCACCACGCCCACGCCTCTTCCACGAGTAGCTCTTGTATTCATATCGTATTATCTTGATTACTTAATTTTTATGCATCAATTAATATTCCAAAGTGTTTATTACGATGTTTTATGAATCGCATAATAGTTCGTAGTTTGTTTTCGAATCAAGTCTAGCTAGCTTCAGCCTCTTATCGATTTTTTATGGTTTCATCTCATCCTATCTAGAGTATCCTAGTAGGATTTTAATACGCATGATAATTCAGAAAATATTCGAAAAATTCAAAATACTTATGACTTGAGCCGAGATTCGAATGCCACCTTCTAAAGATCTAAGTTTTGAAAATCAAGTTTTTCGATTCTTTCTAAAATTTTCGCTTTCAAAATCTTTGTTTTTGTAAACCCATTCCACTACCGAAGTTGTTGCAACTGGCTCGATATCACTAAATGTAGCACCCCAAACCCTCCGTGGTTATGGCTGGATCCGCATGCCACATCAAAAACGTAAAAAAATTTCCATTCTAAGTCCGTAAAATCGTACTTGATGTTCAAAAGATTAATTCATTAAGGGTTAAAGTGAAAGGAAGTCAGGCACCGTAGGAAACCGAAAAGAGGTGGTGAGTCCATCTGACCGCTAGTACCAAGCTCCATTCGAATCCAATCCTAGACATGCATACCGCCATTGCCACACTTTAACGTCATGGATATTTCTAGAAACCGATTTGATTAAGTCATTTTTAGGAAAAGTGATTAATTTTGGAAAATACTTTCATTGGAAGCTTTGCTTGTTGTCGTTATTTTGAAATCAACTCTTTTTTTTTTTTTAAACGCTACTTAAAGCTATTCAATTTCAACAGCTTAAAATAAGTATTACCTATCTTAGTAATACATATTAAAACCGCAAAAATAAATAAGCATTTTATTACATTTAAAAGCCCAAAACCTCAAACGTAATTAAAAGGATGTCCACTCACCGTAAGAAAATCAAACTTTCAATCTGGCACTCAATTCCTCACACCTCCAAGCCCACTATGGTTGGGGATTTTCGTGATGAAAATAAAAGAGTGAGTTTGGGGAAACTCGTGTAAGGAAAACCCTTCAAAGCCCAAGTCAGCTCAAGCCTATTGGGCCTAAGCCTATTCGTAATAGTGGTATCGGGCCGAGCCCTTTTCAGACATAATAAACCGGCCTTAGCCCTTATTTAGATAACAAGATGGCCCATAGGCCCATTTCAAAATACATGCAACATCAAGAAACATATGCAAGCCCATTTGGGAGACTACTCAACCCACCAACCACTACACTCCACCTGCATCACCATACACTCCATGGGGATAGCTCAACCCACCCAAATTTAACACTCCAGCTTCAAAGATTGCCGTCATTATCAAAGAATTGAGGCAAGCTCCAAAGACGTGACAAGCTCACTTTCAGATTCACAATATCCCAATTCCCATGCATCGATAATAACAACATGGCATGCAAGAAATAACAACAACAAACATGCATTTAGGTCAATTTAACCCTGGGGTATTTCAAGAATTTATCTCCTAGGGTAAACGTAAATTTTTCACTTTTAAAGGTATTTCAATAATTTATCTATTTTAGGGTTTTTCATGCATATTCCTACCTTTCACATACTAATGTAATCACTACCGAGGGTTCTACCGAATTGGGCCGTGGCTCATCATTCCAATTTTGGCCCATTAAGCCCAAAAATATCGAGGGCATAGAAATCATGCACTTTGGTCCAAACATTGCAGCTTACTAAAAACATTAATCGATTTATTCACGAGCATTCGACACTCGCAAATCTACAAAATACCGCTTTTCAGATTTCGCTTTTCGCTTTTGCCGATCCGACTAAGAAAGAGGGTGTTAGTTACACACTGCTTAGCATTTATATGTCGACGAGATCCACACATGAACCGCCTACAATTGGATTACTAACACGTTAATCTAACTATTCAAATACAAACCACGATTAACCCCTTACAATATTCGCCAACCACACCTACAGATCATAGTAAGCTTATAAGAAATCAATAAGCAAGTCATTAACAAATTTTTGTCAATATTTACCACAAAATCATAATTTCACTGCAAGCTGTCTTCCTGAGCAACAGTCACTAAATCATTTATAACCGGAGCTGCGAAACTCCAAATCAAGTTCCGTTAATTTTCCTGAAAATAGACTCATATATCTTCTACCTATAAAATTTTCAGAATTTTTGGTTTAGCCAATAAATACCATAAATTTCTCAAAGTTTCCCATGTTTCACTGTTTGACTAATCTGACCACCCTTCATTACGAATCAAATTTCTCATTGTACAGAATTCGAAATATGTTCTTGTTTATTTCATTAGAAACTAGACTCAATAAGCTTTAATTACATAATTTATTCAGCTTCTAATTCTTCTCCCACAATTTATGGTGATTTTCCAAAGTCACATTACTGCTGCTGTTCCAAGCAGATTTATTACCAAATCACTCTTTCACACATACCTTGCATGCATGTTATTTGAATATGTATATCACCAATCAATCATCACATATCTATGATTTTACTTAAGTATAATCTCCATTTCATCATTTTAAAGCACAACATGTTAGCTGATTTTTCCTTTAACATCAAAGGCACATGCATGCTCATTTGTTTGGCTCAACTTCACCTATCTTCCATTTTTCATCAAAAGAACATGAAACAACAACCATTTCCTTCATTTTAATTATGACTAAATGTCACAACACAACTAAAATCAAAATATACTTCAAGAGCGGCAGAATCAAGAAGAACTCATGAACCTCAAATAGAAGCAAGGTACCAAGAACTTACCTTCAATTTCCTCCTCCTAATGACCGAATACTCAAGAGCTCTCTCCTTTTCTTCTCTAACTTCTCTAGCTATGATGAACAAAGATGGAACAAAGATGGACAAAACTTTGTTCTTTTCAATTTTTCTTTTAATAAAACTTCATATTTCATCCATTTAATTCTTTACGTACAAAAGATATGAAATTCTTATCATGAAACATTTACTCAACCCATTATCATGAAACATTTACCTAACCCATTATCATGGAACATTTACCTAACCTATTATCATGGAACATTTACCTCAACCTATTATCATGAAACATTTACCTAACCTATTATCAATTTGTATCAATTTGTACCATAAATTATGGATATCAAGTGTACATTTTTGTTCTACAACAACATGATGGCTAGCCACTTCATGTAAAATGGGAGGTTTGTCATGCAAATCCTCCTATTTTTGCACTCCTATTTATTTAGCCACTCAATTTAGCTTATAGCATTTTCAAACATTTTCACATAGGTCCTATTTCATAATTTCACCCACAAATGACAAAAATCAAAGCATGAAATTTTGTCAACATTCATGTAATCTCTAAAATTAGGTATGCTATACCTTCTATTCTCCTTAAAGAAATTTCATTTCTAAATTTACCTCAATCCAAAATGATGAGGGTATTGTCACAGCATCATCTCTTCCTCGCTCTCAAACTCTAAGGTTTCTTCCTTAACTTGTTGAAAACGAGCCACCAAAGACTCATCACTCAACTATTTTCCTTAATCTGATTCAACGTGCCATTCCCACTTGCAACTCCCCAACAATGACTTCCATCATCATACGTGCATCAGACGAGCAAACATTGCTCCTCGGGACCGATATGACTTTCATTTAACTTAGAGCATCGGCTACCACAAAGAGTTTTGCTTTGGTGATACTCGATCGACATAAAATAATCCTTAAGCAACTTAATCCATCTCATTTGCCTAAGGTTCAGCTCCTTCCGAGTCAACAAATACTTAAGACTATTATGGTCAATGTATATAATACACCTTTCTCTGCATAAGTAATGTCTCCAAATCTTAAGTGCAAATATCACTATCGCTAACTCTAAATCATGAGTCAAATAGTTTCATGAGGCTTAAGCTATCGTGATGCATATGCAACCACCTTACACTATCAGATTAACACGCAACTTCAAACCCACGGTGGTGACGCGCACTGCATACGTGAAAATCATTCCTGGGACTCAAGCTGAATTAACACAGTGCTTCAATCAGTAACTCTTCTTCAACTTCTCAAAAGCTTTGTGCGCTTCTTAGTCCATACTAAATGGTACTCCTTTCCTTATGAGTTTTGTCAAGGTGTCGCCATCACGTAAAAACCTTCCACAAACCTTCCTCAGTAGTATCCTCGCCAACCCTAGGCAACTTTTGAATTTTTGACACCGCCTCTAGGTGGCTTCCACTCCAAAATCACTTCAATTTTCCTCGAGGGTTTACCTTAATCCCCAAACAGAGACTACATGTCCTAAAAGGTTACCTCCTTCAACCAAAATTCACACTTAATCAACTTCAAGAAAGAGTTCCTTCTCCTTAATACTTATGCACTGACTACACTGGAGATGCCTCACTACTATGTCGGTTCTTACCGTAATATACCAGATATCGCCAATAAAGACAACTCTTAACTCGATCCAAAAATGGTTGGAACATATAATTCATCAGATCCATAAACGTCACAGGAGATGCTCGTTAGTCCAAATGGCATAAACTTAAACTCAGAATGACCATACGTAGTCCTGAATGCTATCTTATGGATATCCTCATTTCTCCTGACCTTTAATCGATGATATCCTGATCGAAGGCTCCATCTTGGAAAATATGTAAGATCCTCTAAGTCGGTCAAACAGATCACAATCCTTGACATGGATAAACATTCTTAATTGTCAGCTTTGTCTAATCCGGCGATAATCAATGCACATCCGTGATCGCATTCACCCTTCTTTGTCACGAATAGCATCGGTGCTCCCCATGGAGACACGCTTGGCCCAATGAAGCCCTTATCCACAAATTTCTTGAATTTGTGCCTTTAGCTCCACCAACTCCTTTCTTGCAGGCCATTCTATACTTGCGATATGGACACGGTATCGCCTGTGCAATAAGTCCATTCTAAACTCCACTTCGGTTCGGAGGTAATCCCGAAACTCCTCTCGAAAAACATCTTGGAATCTCATTTACGTCCTAACCTTATCCACCGTCACCTTCCCTTCCAATCGACTTACAAATGCCAATTAGGCCTCACAACCTTTCCTAATCAACCTTTTGGCTTTTTAATGCCGCACACCACATTGGACAAATAATACATTCTCTCACCTATCACCATAACCTCCTCATCCTTTGTAGTTCTTAGCACTATTCATTTAGCAAAGACAATCCAGAGTCGCCTTTATGCTTATCAAAGTCAATCCATTCCTCGTACGAGGTCAAACTTCCGAACAAGAATTCCATCGCATCTCCGTGAAAACCCTTGCTTTGAGTTTCTAAGGGTACATTCATACGCTTTGTCTCATTCTAACCGAAAGGGACTCAAATGACTTAGTAAGACATTTCACTCACAACTTCCCCGAGAAGTCCAGTTGTCCATATAACCGCTTCTGGCCTCAAACCAATATTCCGCTACATCTGTGGCTACACCAGATACGCCTTAAAGATTCCCAATTGCTAGTCTGCAAGTCGCTCGTAAATAGATCCCCGAACTCCATTGCCCGTGATTTCTTCCATGCAACCCTTTCCGAACATCAAGCATTGTCTATGACAGAAGCATCATCTCTAAGAATCATCATACTACTTATTCTCATTCGCTTGGCCGCAATGTCGACTACTCAAATGCCGTAGGTGTCGTAGATTTAAGATCCAAATTTTGAGTATCACTACTCTAATTACCGCCTCTCTTCCTCTTTGGGGAGTAGCCTCGTGACCATATCGATTTATCTTGATTACAAATTTTTATGCATCAATTAATATTCCAAAGTGTTTATTACTGTATGTTTTATGAATCGGCCAGCATTCAAAGTTTGTTTTCTTTAATCAAAGTCTAGCTATGGCCGCCTCTTATCGATTTTCCTATGGTTTCAAAATAATCCTATCTAAAGTATTCTAGTGGGGTTTCAAAGAAGCGATGCATAATTGAAAATATCTTAAGAGTTCTGAGTAACAGTTATGCACTTGAGCCCGAGATTCTTAATGCCACCTTCTCTAAAGATCTAAATTTTGAAAATCGATTTTTTCGATTCTTTATATAAATTCGTCAAAATCTTTATTTTTGTAAACCCATTCCACAAGCAGAGTTGTAACAACCTAGGCTCGATACCACTAAATGTAATGATCTCAAACCCTACCAGGTTATGGCTTTGATCCTAGATGCCACATCAAAACGTAAAAAAAATTTCCATTCTAAGTCCGTAAAATCAGACTTGATGTTCAAAAGATTAATTCATTGCGGGTTAAAGTGAAAGGAAGTCAGGCACCAGTAGGAAACCTGAAAAGAGGTGGTGAGTCCATCTGACCGCTATACCAAGCTTCTCTTTCAGTATCCAATCCTAGAAATGCATACCTGCCATCTGCTACACTTTAACGCCATGGATATTTCTAGGAAACTGATTTGATTAAGTCATTTTAGGAAAAGTGATTAATTTTGGTAAATATTTTCACTGCGAAGTTTTGCTTGTTGTCGTGTTATTTTGAAATCAATCGTTGTTTTTTTTAAACGCGCACCAAAGTTATTCAATTTCACAAGTAAAATAAGTATTACCTATCTTAGTAATACATATTAAAACCATCAAAAATAAATAAGCAAATCTTTTATTACATTTTAGTGCGTAAAACCTCAAACGTAATTAAAGTGATGTCCAGCTCACTGTAAGAAAATCAAACTTCGTAATGGGTGGCCACTCTAATTTCCTCACAACTCCAAGCCCACTATGGTTGGGGATTTCACAGGATGAAAATAAAAGGGTGAGTTTGGGGAAACCCAGTGTAAGGAAACCCTTCAAAGCTCCAAGTCACTAAGCTCAAGTCACCAAGCCTATTGGGCCTAAGCCTATTCTGTAATAGTGGTAATCGGCAGAGTCCTTTTCAGATTACAATAAACTGGGCCTCAGCCCCTTATTCAGATAATGTGATACCCATAGGCCCATTTCAAAACAATAACATCATATGCAAGCCCATGGGGAGACTCAACCCACCAACCACTATACTCTCAACCGTATCAACCATACACCATGTGGGATAGCTCAACCCACCCAAATTCAATGACTCCACATTATGATTGTCTGTCATTATCAAAGAATTATGAAGCCTCCAAGACGTGGACAAGCCACTTTCAGTACTTCCTCCAATATCCTGTATCCCATGCATCAGATAATAACAACATGGCATGCGTTAGATAACAAAGAAATCAAACATGCATTTAGGTCAATTTAACCATTGGGGTATTTCAGAATTTATCTCCTAGTGGGTAAATCAAATTTTTCACTTTTAAAGGTATTTCAATAATTTATCTATTTTAGGTTTTTCATGCATATTCCTACCTTTCACGTACTAATGTAATCACTATCGAGGGTTCTTACCGAATTGGGCTCTGGCCCATCATTCCAATTTTGGCCCATTAAGCCCAAAAATATCGAGGGCATAGAAATCATGCACTTTGCAGTCCAAACATTGCAGCTACTAAAACATTAATCGATTTACCTCACGAGCATTCGCACACTCGCAAATCTACAAAATACGCTGCTTTTCGCTTTTGCCGATCCAGATTAAGAAAGAGGGTGTTAGTTACACACTTGCTTATGCGATTATATTCGACGAGATCCACACACGAACCGCCTACAATTGGATTACTAACACGTTAATCTAACTATTCAAATACAAACTACGATTAACCCCTTACAATATTCGCCAACCACACCACAGATCATAGTAAGCTTTATAAGAAATCAATAAGCAACTCATTAACAATTTTTGTCAATGTTTACCACATAATCATAATTTCACTGCAAGCTGTCTTCCTGAGCAACAGTCACTAAATCATTTATAACCGGAGCTACGAAACTCCAAATCAAGTTCCGTTAATTTTCCTGAAAATAGACTCATATATCTTCTATCTATAAAATTTTCAGAATTTTGGTTTAGCCAATAAATACCAGAAATTTCTCAAAGTTTCCCATGTTTCACTGTTTGACTAATCTGACCACCCTTCATTACGAATCAAATTTCTCATTGTACAGAATTCAAAATATGTTCTTGTTTATTTCATTAGAAACTAGACTCAATAAGCTTTAATTACATAATTTATTCAGCTTCTAATTCTTCTCCCACAATTTATGGTGATTTTCCAAAGTCACGTTACTGCTGCTGTTCCAAGCAGATTTATTACCAAATCACTCTTTCACACATACCTTGCATGCATGTTATTTGAATATGTATATCACCAATCAATCATCACATATCTATGATTTTACTTAAGTATAATCTCCATTTCATCATTTTAAAGCACAACATGTTAGCTGATTTTTCCCTTTAACATCAAAGGCACATGCATGCTCATTTGTTTGGCTCAACTTCACCTATCTTCCATTTTTCATCAAAAGAACATGAAACAACAACCATTTCCTTCATTTTAATTCATGACTAAATGCTCACAACACAACTAAAAATCAAAATATACTTCAAGAGTTAAGGTAGAATCAAGAAGAACTCATGAACCTCAAAATAGAAGCAAGGTACCAAGAACTTACCTTCAATTTTCCTCCTCCTAATGACCGAATACTCAAGAGCTTTCTCCTCTCTTTTCTTCTCTAACTTTCAGCTATGATGAACAAAGATGGAACAAAGATGGACAAAACTTTGTTCTTTTCACCCTTTTCTTTTAATAAAACTTCATATTTCATCCATTTAATTCTTTAATACAAAAGATATGAAATTCTTATCATGAAACATTTACCTAACCCATTATCATGAAACATTTACCTAACCCATTATC
>NW_026440751.1:0-10445 GCF_025698485.1 Gossypium arboreum | reverse complement strand
GGAAATCTAAAGTTGTGAATAGTCGTCTCGTTAGTTCCCGTTATGCAGGTAAGTCATAAGTAAATAAATGCGTTAAATTTGGTTGTATATATATTATTTGTGTAAATTGAATTATTACTTGTATATATATGTTCAAGCAATTTGTACAAGTGTGGAAATATTTGAGCTTGAATTGATCAAAATTCGACATTAAAGCCCGTCGAACCTTAGGAATAGTTAGGATACATATGTCATGACATAGGGTTTTGATATGTGATTGTGCAGCCTTAAAACGACCCTAGTCGGAATGTGGTTTCGGGACCAAAAAGAGGCATAAAATAATTTGATATTTATTTTGATGTAACACCCGAACGAGAATCATGGTTATGGACCGAGGGTTAACAAGTCAAGTCCCATATTTTGCCCCCAAATTTGACATTTCGTCGGTGGAAAACTCGTCACCCTTCAAAATCATAAAGTTTCAAAACTTCGGAACCTGGTTTCATAAATTTTCCTAATTTAGACTCATTTATCCATCCATGGATTTATTTCTAGAATTTTGGTGGGCCAATTGGTACAGTTTATTAGTTAAAGTCACCCATGTTACAGGATGACTGCTTTGACCTTCGCCAGTTACAACGAATATCTCTCTGCACAGGGATTTAATACTGGTGCCGTTTATTTCTAATGAAACTAAACTCAAAATGGAATCTGTACATATAAGGAATGACTCTAATTATTTCTGGATAATTTATAGTAAATTTTTGAAGTTGCGACAGGGGACCCAGAAACCATTCTGGCCCTGTCTCCAATAACTTTAATATCTCTTAACATGTCTCCTTGACCATTTCGTTTCTTCCATTGAAAATAGACTCATCAAGGTTCATTTACATGCTTATTCACTATTTAATACCATTCCTACAAATTTTGGTGATTTTCACATTCACGTCACTGCAGCTGGCAGCATCTGTTTTTAAGGTAGGTCTTACCTATTTTGTAGTCTCCATGAACCAACTAGTCTTGCCATACATAGGTTCACATATGATCATTTAACCATACCAATGGTTGATCATGTGACCAACATTCCCATTTCAATCCATAATCACATCATGACACCATATATATATACAAACAAAAATAGTCTAAGTTGTACTTCACTTTTGAGCCATTTACTGGCGTACACAAATACATCACCACATATTTAATCCAACAAGGGGTAGTCCTATACATGCCATTTCAAAGTTCAACCAAAATTTATACCAAAATGGGCGTTGATAGTGTGGATGACTTGACTTTAATGATCCCGAATCCGATTGCTATGGCAAAATCTATAAAATAGAGCCAAAACAGCAGGGAACATTTTATGCTTAGTAAGTCTCAAGGAATAAAATCAGCTTTAATTAAGCAATACATTCACAAGCCAAATTCATTTCATTAATACATTCACATAATCATTCTTCTTCCCACTTCATCATTATATACTTTCACAAGGTATCAACCTATTCAATAGCTGAAATTAGTTAGTGATTGAAAGAATTTGCTCAAACATGTCATTTCAATGCCATATAAACATACCTTATTCTTTGGGCCTTTTCGGCTTAATTGTTTATTACAGCAACCAAACTCACTTGCCCAAGCTTCTTGAATACAACCGGAATAACCCTCACAAATGCCTTGGTCTTAGCGGATAGAACCTTCATACGAATGCCTTGGTCTTGGGATGTAACTAACAATTCCTTGGTCTTAACGGATATAATTTCAACATAAATGTCGGGACTTAGCCGGATATCATTCAATTTCTCATGCACATACATCAATAATCATTAGACATTCATGTTTCATTCTGTTACCAAGGCCAAACACAAAGGTAATCACTAGCATAATCGCCGGGACTTAGCGGGTATCATTCAAATACTCATACATAAATCAATAATCAATACATCCATATTTCATTCCAAAATTCAAGTAAGATCACTTCTTGAGGACTTACCTCGGATGTTGTCAGCGGCTTTTCCTTTGATCCTTTTTCCTTCCCCTTGTCCAATTGTGGCCCTCTTGCTCTTGAGCTAATTCAAACAAATTCAATTTATTAAAACCTCATTGTGCTGCTTATGGCGAATATAAAGGGAGTTTAAATGGTCATATGGCCACTCTTTAGCTTGAATACACAATGGTCATGCACATTTTATACTACATCAAGCAATTCAATACAATTCATTCGAGCATCAAGGAAAAGCTAAGGCCATCAATAGGCTACCTAAGGCCGAATATACATGTCCATGTTGGGCAATTATGCATAATACCACAAAAAAGCATGCATTTTACTAGTTAATGCTTTGCATATTGTAGCTCAAAACATAATATAGCATCAAGCACTCATATTGTGCTAGGGAATCACAATTTCCAGTTATTCTTCAACATCTTCTTCTTTAAACAAACATATTCATCACTTACTTCTAACCAAAACATCATGTGCAAACATATATATACATATATGAGCATGGCGAATTTCAAGGTGTCCATAGCCATCAAAACAAATTTTAACTAACATGCAAGAAGCATGAACCATGCTCATGAATGCATCATGGGAATAACAATCATGCCCCTTTTCAACTTCAATCATGATTAAACAAAAAACTCAAAATCTTACTCAAAGAGACAATCCATCATTGCATGCATCATCATCAACTTCACACTTAGCATGCAATGGCTTTATCCATAACAACTTTGGCCAAATACCATTTCCTTGGCTTTATCACCATACTCAAAGTCACTCATTTCGGGATGCTGCTTTGACCTTCGCCAGTTACAACTTGAATATCTCTCTGTACAGGGCTTTAATACTGGTGCCGTTTATTTCTAATGAAACTAGACTCAAAATGGAATCTGTACATATAAGGCATGACTCCTAATTCTTTCTGGATAATTTATAGTAAATTTTTGAAGTTGCGAGGACCCAGAAACCATTCTGGCCCTGTCTCTAATAACTTTAATATCTCTTAACATGTAACTCCTATGACCATTTCGTTTCTTCCATATGAAAATAGACTCATCAAGGTTCATTTAAATAGCTTATTCACTATTTAATACCATTCCTACAAATTTTGGTGATTTTCACATTCACGTCATTGTAGCTGGCAGCATTTTTTAAGGTAGGTCTTACCTATTTTGTAGTCTCCATGAACCAACTAGTCTTGCCATACATAGGTTCACATATGATCATTTTAACCATACCAATGGTTGATCATGTGACCAACATTCCATTCCAATCCATAATCACATCATGACACCATATATATATACAAACGCAAAATAGTCTAAGTTAGTACTTCACTTTTACGAGCCATTTTCGCATGGCCGTACGCAAATACATCACCACATATTTAATCCAACAAGGGTAGTCCTATACATGCCATTTCAAAGTTCAACCAAAAATTTATACCAAAATGGAGGTTGATAGTGTGGATGACTTGACTTTAATGATCCCGAATCAGATTGCTATCGAGCAAAATCTATAAAACAGAGAGCCAAAGCAGCAGGTAAGCATTTTATGTTAGTAAGTCTCAAGGAATAAAATCAGCTTTAATTAAAGCAATACATTCACATAGCCAAATGCATCATTTCATTAATACACATTCACATAATCATTCTTACTTCCCACTTCATCATTATATACTTTCACAAGGTATCAACCTATTCAATAGCTGAAATTAGTTGTCGATTGGCGAATGTTGCTCAAACATGTCGACTTTCAATGCACATATAAACATACCTTATTCTTTGGGCCTTTCGGCGTACTAATTGAATTTATTACAGCAACCAACACTCACTTCCAGCCAAGCTTCTTGGAATACAACCGGATATAACCAGCTACAAATGCCTTGGTCTTAGCGGATAGAACGACTTCACGAATGCCTTGGTCTTGCTTGGATGTAGCCTAGCACAATTGCCTTGGTCTTAACCCGGATATAATTTCAACATAAATGTCTTCGGGACTTAGCGGATATCATTCAATTTCTCGCACACACATACATCAATAATCATTAGACATTCATGTTTCATTCTCGTTACCAAGGTTCAAACACAAAGGTAATCACTAGCATAATCGCCTTCGGGACTTAGCAGGGTATCATTCAAATACTCATACACATAAATCAATAATCAATACACATCCATATTTCATTCCACATAATTCAAGTAGGGTCACTTCTTGAGGACTTACCTCGGATGTTGTCGAGCGGCTTTTCTGACTATTCGATCACTTTTTCCTTCCTTGTCCAATTGTGGCCTCTAAGCTCTTGAGCTAATTCAAACAAATTCAATTTATTAAACCTCATTGTGCTAGCTTATGAATATGACAAAAGTGTAAATGGTGGTCATATAGCCCTTTAGCTTGAATACACAATGGTCATGCACATTTATACTACATCAAGCAATTCAATACAATTCATTCGAGCATCATGGAAAAGCTAAGGCCATCAATAGGCTACCTAAGGCCGAATATACATGTCCATGTTGAGGCCAATTATGCACTAATACCACACAAAACAGCATGCATTTTACTAGTTAATGCTTTGCATATTGTAGCTCAAAACTTATAATATAGCATCAAGCACTCATATGTGTGCTAGGAATGTGCTTGCAATTTCACAAACATTCTTCAACATCTTCTTCTTTAAACAAACATATTCATCACTTACTTCATAACCAAAACATCATGTGCAAACATATATATACATATATGAGCATGGCCGAATTTCAAGGTGTCCATAGCCATCCAAAACACATTTTTTAACTAACATGCAAGAAGCATGAACCATGCTCATGAATGCATCATGGCGAATACATCACAATCATGCCCTTTCAACTTCAATCATGGTTAAACAAAAAAAAAAAGTCCTACTAAGATGGCTACAAGAAATTTCAAGAGTAGACAATCCATCATTGCATGCATCATCATCAAGCTTCACACTTAGCATGCAATGGCTTTATCACAATACCAACTTTGACCAAATACCACTTCCATGTCATAACAGGATTTGAACCATGGCTAACATGAACATCAAGTTGGCAACTAAACATGCATGAATCTCATGACACAACCTCATACATACCTTAATCTTGGTACAAGTATGGCCAAATCTCCTTCTAGTTCTCCTCTAAACCAAAAAATAGAGCAAAATCCCTTTCTTCCTCCTTATGATTTTCTAAAAGATGAGAAAGGATGAACACAACAATTTTTTCTTCCTTCTTTCTCAACTCACGGCAGGGGGGTTACCACACTACACACATTTTTTTTTCATTCTTCACCCATACACCTTTGTTTATTATACCCTAATGCACCAACAAAACATGTTCCATGACATGTTTAGCCCATACTCCTTGTCATGGCACCACCTATAAAGGGGAATTTGACATGCAAGTCCATTATTTCATGCATGCTTTAATTAGTCATCACACATTTCCCTATCGTACTTTCAAAGTTCACTACTAAGTCCTTTCTAGTGGAATTCACCTTTATAACACTAAATCAATCATCATAAAATGTCATACATGAGCACACACATATTATAGGCATCAAAATAAATTTTTAATTATTTTTATGCCTCGGTTTTATGGTCCGAAACCACATTCGACTAGGGTCAATTTTGGCTATCACAACTCTCCCCCTTAAGAAATTTTCGTCCAAAATCTTCCGTAAATAGGTTTGGATATCGCTCTTTCATAGAGTTCTCGGTCTCCCAAGTAGCTTCTTCTATCCGTGCTTGAGCCATAACACTTTCACTAGCGGAACCGCTTGTTTCAACTCTTTCACTTCTCGTGATAGGATACGAATCGGTTCTTCCTCATAACTCATATTAGCTTGAATTTCAATTTCGATGGACTAATCACGTGCGATGGATCGGATCTATAGCGTGAAGCATCGAAACATGAAAGACATCGTGAACCTTTTTGAGTTCGAGGGCAAAATCAAGCGATATGCCCGGACCGCTTCGGATATCTCATATGGCCCAATGAACCTCGGGCTCAACTTGCCCTACGGCGAATCAGTATCTTTTTCCAAAGCGATACCTTGAAACACTTTATCAATCACGATACTCGATATCCTTACGCGATCCGTCTGAATTGCGATCGGAGGCTATCTTGGATTTCACGATTACTTTCTTTACAGCATCTCTAATCAAATCCACGAAAATCTTGCTTTCACCAAGCTCGGTCCAAAACAATGGTGTACGGCATTTCTGACCGTACAAAGCCTCGTAAGGTGCCATCTTAATACTTGATTGAAAGTCTTGTTTTAAGCAAATTCAATCAAGGCAAATACCGTTCCCATGAACCATTAAACTCGAGGCGCAACATCTCAACATATCCTCAAGTACCTGAATTATCCGCTCGGATTGACCATCGGTTTGGGGGTGAAAAGCGGTCTTGAAATGCAACTTGGTACCCAAAGCTTCTTCAACTTTTTCCAAAATCCGGAGGTAAATCTCGGATCTCTATCCGACCACGATGGAAATAGGCACCCATGTAATCTCACAATCTAAAGCGTACAATTCGGCTAATTTGTCCATTGAAAAATCCGTGCGTCGGGGACAAAGTGGCCGACTTAGTCAATCTATCTACGACCAAACGCATCCTTCTTACTTGCGACAATGGCGGTCCGGATACAAAGTCCATTGTGACTCGATCCCATTTCCACTCGGGTATCGTGATTGGTGAAGTAATTCGAAGGCACTTGATGTTCGCTTTCACTTGTTGACATATTAAACATCTCGAAACAAAGTCGAGATGTCTGCTTTCATACCATGCCACCAAAAAGCGTTTCAAACCGTTGTACATCTTCGTACTCCGGGTGGATTGCCATTCGGCTACAATGGGCTTCATTCAAATTATCGAAATGAGTTCAATTCTTTGGAACACCGACGACTTTTGAACCTCAAACAATCGTCATCATCGATTTGAAACTCAGTCCTTGTTGAACACACTCAACCCGTTTGCCCAAACTCATTGTCGACTTAGCTTCTTGAATTTGATGTGTAAATAATGGTTTGGCTTTCAATTCACCACTAACACCCTGTGGATCGACAGACAAGTGCCATTCATCGCTGTAAAGTGAATAATGATTTGACTCAAGGCATCCCAACCACATTCGCCTTTGGGGTGATAGTCAATGACCATCATAATCCTTTAACATTCGACCAACGTCTTTGTCGCGATTTAAGTCTCTTTGGGTTATCAAATATTTGAGACTTTTTGTCCGGAAAAACATGGCACTTCTCACCAAATAAGTAATGTCGCCTCTTTAAAGGGAATCGATGGGACTAATTCGAGATCATGGGTCGGATAATTTTTCTCGTGTGGCTTTAATTGCCTCGGGCCGCAGGCCCAACTCGACCTTCTTGCATCAATCCCAACCTAACCCGGAGGAGGCGTCACTATAGATGACAAACTCTTTGCGGATTCGGTTGCACTAGAATTGGGGCTTCGATCAAATAAGTTTTGAGTTGATCGAAACTTTTCGACATTTCTCCGTCCATTCGAACTTAACATCCTTTTGGGTAAGCCGTCATCGGTAGCTATCGTTGAAAAACCTTTACAAATCGTCGGTAATACAGCAAGCCCCAAAAACTCGAACCTCGATAATATTTCTGGAGGCTTCCAATTAAGTATGGCTGAAATTTTATTGAATTAACTCGAATACCGATCGAATACCACATGACCCGAAGCTAACCTCTCTTAACGAACTCACACTTCTTGAACTTAGCATATAATTGCTTATCCGTAAAATTTGTAGCACTAACGCGGTGTTCGACATATTCGGTCTCATTTCTTGAATAGACCAAGATGTCATCAATGAACACGACTACTGAATCGATCCAAATATGGTCGAAGATCAGATTCATTAAATCCATAAATACCGCGAGGGCATTAGTGAGCCCAAGACGGCATCACTAGGAACTCATAGTGACCATATCTCGTTCAAGGCGGTCTTGGGTGCGTCCGAATCTCGGATTCGCAATTGATAATAGCCCGATCTCAAATCTATTTTCGAGAACACGAGGCTCCCTTGAGTTGATCGAACAAGTCATCGATCGTGGTAGCGGATATTTGTTCTTTATCGTCACTTTATTAAGGCGGCGATAGTCGATCTGCTACCGCATGGTTCCATCCTTCTTTTCACGAACAACAAGCGCGCTTAAAGGCGAAAAACTTCGGGCGAGCAAAACCTCTATCCACCAATTCTTGCATGAGCTTTCAACTCCTTTAATTCGTTGGTGCCATACGATGCGACTATCGAAAGTGGAGTGGTACCGGTACCAATTCGATGCCAAATTCTATTTCCGAGCGAGTTGGTAAACCGGCAATTCTTGAAACATCCGGGTATTCACAAACCACGAGACGCAGTTCGGGTTTCTTTTACGATTCCTTGTCGCCGAGCGTCTGAAAGGCGCTTCGTACCCTTTTCTTACATATTTTCGGCCAACATTGCGATATTACAGGTGGCAACCCTTTAAGTCCATAGACTCAACCCGAATTATCTCATTATTCGCGCACCTCAAATCGATAGTCTTGCTTTTGCAATTTACAACCGCATCGTGCATGGTCAACCAATCCAAACCAAGAATAACGTCGAATTCATCGAGCGGCAAAAGTATCAAGTCCGGGAAAACAAGAACCTCGGAACACTAGGGACTTTTCTTGCACACTTTGTTGACAAACGCGTAATGACCCAAGGGTTTGACACCCAAATTACAAACTCGATAGACTCAATAGGCAAAGTCTTCTTGGATGCTAAGGTTTCACATATATAAGAATGAGTAGAACCGGGGTCAATCAAAGCAATCACATTAGTATTGAAAAGAGTGAAAGTACCGGTAATGACATCACGGAGGCAGGCATCCTCGGCGTCTTGGCGTATGGCATAAGTCTAGCGAGGAGCACGAGCCTCGGATCGATGGTAGCATCTCTAGATCCTCTCGACCGCCATGCGACATTGCCCATATTTCTGGGTGGCCTACCTCGGCGTTGGTAGCACCGGGTTTCCACTCTAACACATTCTATTCAAGCATCCTCGGGCAATCCTTCATAAAGTGGTGGCGATCCACACTTATAGCGAGGAGCGATCACGAAACCAACAGCTCCCGAATGCCATTTGCCACAATGTAGACACTCCGCCCTCTCTCGGCGATCATTTCCACCACTAGCGATCGAAGTGACTCGTGTGGTCACGAAGTCGATCGCGTCCTCGTCTAGAAAGCCCAGACGCCTCTAGACCGGCTCACATCATCTCGAAATCTCTTGATGCTGTTGAAGAGACTTTCTGAGGACCTCTTTCGAATTCTCCGGTTCCCACATCAACTTTTGTTTCTCCTTTCTAAGCTCTTGACTTTACAAGCTCGCTCAACCGATTACTCTGAACTCTCGTATTTGAGAATGCCAACGAACATCCTTATATCATCATTCAGCCCATCCTCGAAGCGTTTACACATAATAGCCTCGGACGAAATGCATTCTCGTGCGTATCGGCTAAGCCTCACAAATTTTCGTTCATAGTCGATGGCGACATAGAACCTTGCTTAAGATCAAGAAATTCCCTTCGCTTTTGGTCGATGAATCTCTGTGATATACTTTTTGAACTTCGGTTTGAAAGAATTCCCAAGTCACTTGCTCTCTAGGTACCACAAGTGAGTACTCCACCAATAGTAGGCGGAATCACGTAGCAAGAGATGGTACACTTTAAGCACTCATCGGTGTACAAGATAGCTCATCGAGCACCGGATCGTGTTATCCAACCAAAATTCGGCTCGCTTCGGCATCATCATCATCCGTAGCTTTAAATTCGGTGGCCCCATGTTTTGAATCCTATCTTGGGGCTTACTTGACCTTATTTGGTCGATCACGGAGGTATTGTAGGTCTTGAGGTTGCATTTGTCGGGAATGGAGGTTGTGGAACAACCGTGTTAGTTCGAATGTATTGGTTAAACCATTCGTTCATCACACTATAAAAGGCTTGCCTAGCCTCATCATTGGATTGCTGGCCATAGGTTGAGAGTCATGGCGCTATCCCTTGCACCGAGCGAGCGCCACACTCTCCACATCATCGACTATCTTCGGTTGGGATCGGGATCCATTGCTATAAACAAACACAAAGTCAAATTGTCAAATCACCACACTATCGATTCATCATTTAATGGCATGTATAGCTAGACCCCAAACACATCACGGTAGTCCTAGAATCGACTAAACCATGGCTCGATACCAATAAAATTGTAACACCCGAACCGAGACCATCGCGATTATGGGACACGAGGTTAACAAGTCAAGTCCCATATTTTGCCCCAATTTGACATTTCCAGTCAGGCTGGAAAACTGCGTCACCGTCGCCTTAAAATCATATCTCGAGTTTCAAAACTGGAACCTGGTTTTAAATTATTCCTGAATTTAGACTCAATATCCATCCATGG
>NW_026440750.1:0-10421 GCF_025698485.1 Gossypium arboreum | reverse complement strand
GTCATACATAGGTCCACCTATTGTAACACCCCAAACCCGAGACCACCCCGTGTCGGACCCGAGGGTTAACAAACCAAGTTCACATGTTTTGCCCACCAATTTGACATTTCCAGTCAGGTTGGAAAACTGCGCACTGCGCTTTAAAATCATATCTCGAGTTTCAAAACTCGGAAACTGGTTTCGTAAATTTTCCTGAATTTAGACTCATATATACATCCATGGATTTATTTCTAGGATTTTTGGTCGGGCCAATTGGTACAGTTTATTAGTTAAAGTTACCCAAGTTACAGGGATCGACTGCTCTGACCTTCGCGCGGTATAACTTGAATATCTCTCTGCACAGGGCTTTAATGTGGTGTCGTTTGTTTTAATGAAACTAGACTCAAAATGGAATCTGTACATATAAGGTATATCTCCTAATTCTTTTTGGATAATTTATAGTGAATTTTAAAGTTGCGACAGGGAACCCAGAAACCATTCTGGCCCTGTCTCACAATAGCTTTAATATCTCTTAACCTGTAACTCCTATGACCGCTTGTTTCTTCCATATGAAAATAGACTCATCAAGGTTCATTTACATAGCTTATTCACTATTTGATTCCATTCCTATGAATTATGGTGATTTTTCACATTCACGCCACTGCAGCTGGCAGCATCTGTTTTAAGGTAGGACTTACCTATTTGGTAGTCTCCATGATTCAACTAATCTTGCCATACATAGGTTCATATATGATCATTTTAACCATGCCAATGGCTGATCATATGACCAACATTCCCATTTCCAAACAATAGCCACATCATGACCCCAAATATATATACATACAACCCACAATAAGTCTAAGTTCATGCTCCCTTTTTGAGCCATTTTCGATGGCCATACATACTACATTACAACGATTTAACAAACAAGAGGTAGTCCTATACATGCCATCTCAAGTTCAACCAAAATTTATACCAAAATGGAGGCTTGATAGTGTGGATGACTTCGACTTCAACGATCCCAAACCGATTGCCTCGAGCAAATCTAGAAAACTAAGAGCCAAAGCAACGGGTAAGCATTTTATGCTTAGTAAGTCTCAAGGAATATAATGAACTATAATTTACAGCAATACATTCACATAGCCAAATGCATCATTTCATTAATACACATTCTTACTTCATACTTCATCATTGTATAAGTTCGCAAAGCATCAATCAATTCAATAACTGAAATTCATTAGTCGATTGAGCGAATGTTGCTCAAACATGTCGATTTCCAATGCACATATAACGACCTTATCCTTTGGGCTGTCCGAGGTACTAATTAAATTCATTTCAGCAACCAACACTCACCTCCAGCCCAAGATTCTTCGAATATAACCGGATATAATCACGCACAAATGCCTTCGGTCTTAGCCCGATAGAATAACTCACGAATGCTTCGCCTTAGCCCGATATAACCACTAGCACAATTGCCTTCGGTCTTAACCGGATATAATTTCCAGCATAATTGTCTTCGGCTTAGCCCGGATATCATTCAATTTCTCATGCACACATACATCAATAATCATTGGACATACATATTTCATTTTCATTAAGGCTCAAACACAATTAATATCATTAGCATATTCGCCGGACTTAGCCCGGTGGAATTCAAATACTCATACACACATAATCAATAATCATACACATCCATATTTCATCTCACATAATTCAAGTAAGGTCACTTCTTGAGGACTTACTCGGATGTTGTCGAACGGCTTTTTTGCTATTCGATCACCTTTTCCTTCCCTTGTCCAATTGTGGCCCTCTTAGTTTGAGCTAATTCAAACAAATTCAATTTATTAAAACCTCATTGTGTTTGCTTATTTAAATATGACAAGGATTTTAAATGGTCATATGGCCACTTTAGCTTGAATACACAATGGTCATGCACATTTTATACTACATCAAGCAATTCAATACAATTTATTTGAGCATCAAGGAAATGCTAAGGCCTTCAATAGGCTACCCAAGGCCAAATATTCATGTACATGTTGAGGTCAATTTTGCACTTAATACCCACAAAAACAGCATGCAATCTACTAATTTATGCTTTGCAATTGTGGCCCAAAACTTATAATATAGCATCAAGCACTTATATGTGTATAATTGTGCTTGCAATTTCACAAGCATTCTTCCACATTTTCTTCTTTAAATCAATATATTCAGCACTTAGTTCATAACCAAACATAATGTGCAATCATATATATGCATATATGAGCATGGCAATTTTCAAGGTGTCCATAGCCATCCAAAACACAAACTTTTAACTAAATGCAAGAAGCATGAATCATGCTCAAGAATGCATCATGGCCAAGTATGACAATCATGCTCCTTTTCAACTTTAATCATGATAAAACAAAGAGAAAACTCAAA
Organism: Gossypium arboreum; assembly: GCF_025698485.1. Taxonomy (NCBI): domain Eukaryota; kingdom Viridiplantae; phylum Streptophyta; class Magnoliopsida; order Malvales; family Malvaceae; genus Gossypium; species Gossypium arboreum. Next base: position 8,024 of record NW_026440750.1, on the reverse strand, counting down.
ATCTTACTCATGAGTAGAAAATCCATCATTGCATGCATCAATGCTTCACACTTAGCATGCAATGGCTTTATCACTATAACAACTTTGGCCAAATACCATTTCCATGGCATACCAAAGATTTGAGCCATGGCAACATGCACATCAAGTTAGCAACCAAAACATGCATGAAACTCCCAAACAACCTCTACATACCTTAATCTTGATGCAAACTTAGCCAAATCTCCTTCTAGATCTCTTCCAAACCAAGCATGAAGCAAAAATCCTCCTTCTTCCTTAGTTTTGGCTCAAAGAAAGGATGAACAAAATTTTTTTTTCCTTCTCTACAACTCACGAAGGGGTATGCCACTCTCACACACATTTTTTTTTCATTCTTTTCTTACCCATGCTTATTTGTTTACTATTTCTCCCTAATGCCCAACAAAACATGTTTCATGACATGTTTGACCCATATTTCTTTGTCATGGCCCCATTACTTGTAGAAAGGGGAATTTGACACAAGTCCATTATTTTGCATATTTTAATTAGTCATCACCATTTCCATCGACTTTCAAAGTTCACTACTAAGTCCTTTCTTATAATTTAGCACCTAATTAATAAAAATCGACACGAAATATTTACGCATACCAATTCCACATACAATAAGTAGAATATAACACTTAATTATTCTTGGACTGTTTGGGTCCCAAACCACTCTCCGACTAGGGTCACATTGGTGTCACAACTTCCCCCACTCAAGAGATTTTCGCCCCTAAAAGCTTACCGAAATAGGTTCGATATTTCATTGAGTTCTCTTCCAAGTAGCTTCTTCTATCCCGCTTGAGCCATAACACTTTCACTAGCGGAACCCGCTTGTTTCCAACCTTTCACTTTGTGATAGGATACAATTGGTTCTTCCTCATAACTCATATTATTGAATTTCAATTTGATGGATAATCACGCAATGGATCATCTAACCAAGCATCAAACGGAAGACATCGTGAATTTTTGAGTTCGGGGGCAAAATCAAACGATATGCCATCGACCATCGCCGATATCTCGATGGCCCAATGAACTCGGCTCAACTTGCCCTTACTACCGAACCCATATTTTTTCCAAGGCGATACCGAGGAACACTTTATCACCCACCGAACCGAATCCTTACCCATATCCCGCAATTTCCACGATCGGCTATCTTCAAACTTTCACGGATTACTTTACTTTCTGATCCCAATCAAATTTAAAATCTTGTTTCACCAAAAAAAAATGGTTAATTTACCCCAAAAGCCTCGTGGTGCCATCTTAATACTCGATTGGTTGTTGTGTTAATTCAATCAACGCAAAACCGCTCCCATGAACCACTAAACTCGAGGACGCAACATCTTAACATATCCTCAAGTATTCCATTCCCGGATTGACCATCGGTTTGGGTGGAAGGCAAATGCAACTTGGTACCCAAAGCTTGCAACTTTTCCAAAACCGAGGTAAATCTCGATCTCTATCCACACGATAGAAATAGGCACCCCGTAATTTCACAACCGAGAAACGACAATTCCGATTTGTCCATTGAAAATCCGACGACGGGACAAAGTAGACTTAGTCAATCGATCTACCACGACCCAAACCGCATCCTTCTTACTGTCGACAATGGCCCGGACAAAGTCCATTGTGACTATCCCATTTCCACTCATCGGATTGGTAAGTAACTCAAGGCACCCGATGTTCCGCTTTCACTTGTTGACTATTAAACATCTTGAAACAAAGTGAGATGTCTCGCTTCATACCATGCCACCAAAATCGACGTTTCAAATCATTGTACATCTTCAGATCCGTGGATTGCCATTGCTACAATGGGCTTCATTCGAATTATCAAATGAGTTCAATTCTTTGGGACACAAGACGACTTTTTGAACCTCAAACAATCGTCATCACCGATTTGAAACTCCGAGTCCTTGTTCGAACACACGCACGCTTTGCAACCAACTCCATCGACTTTCCGAGCTTTCAATTTGGTGTCAATAATGGTTTGGCTTTCATTTCAGCCACTAACACCGCGGATCGGATAGACAAGTGCACATTCATCGTCAGAAGTGAATAACGATTTACGACTCAAGGCATCCGCAACTACATTCGCCTTTCCCGTGATAGTCAATGATCACCATAATCCTTTAACACTCGAGCCAACGCTTTGTCGCAGATTTAAGTCTCATGGTCATCAAATACTTGAGACTTTGTGATCCGAGTATACATGGCACCTTTCACCAAATAAGTAATGTCGCCAAATCTTTAAGGCGAATACGATGCGCCAATTCGAGATCATGAGTGGATAATTTTCTCATGTGGCTTTAATTGCTCACGAAGGCCACAACTCACCTTCTTGATTAATACGCAACCCAACCCAAGAGAGAGGCGCTATAGATGACAAACCTCACGGTCGGGTTGCACTAGAATTGGGGCTTCACAAATAAGTTTTCATTGATCAAGCTTTTGGCATTCATCCATTCAACTTAACATCCTTTTGAGAAGCCTTTCCAAGGTATCGTAGAGGTTTACAAATCGGTTGTAGTAACCTAGCCCCAAAAGCTTCAACCTCGAATATTTCTAGGAGGCTTCCAATTTAGTATGGTGAAATTTTATTCTTGTCCACTAATACCGATGCAGATACCACATGACCCAAGAAGCTTACCTCTCTTAACCGTAACTCACTTTGAACTTAGCATATAATTGCTTGTCCCAAAATTTAAGACTAACCGAGTGTTCAAAGATGTTCGGTCTCATTTCTTGAATAGACCAAGATGTCATCAATGAACACCTACAATCGATCCAAATATGGTCTAAAGATTCGATTCATTAAATCCATAAATACCAGGGCATTAGTGAGCCCAAACGCATCACCAGAACTCATAGTGACCATATCTCGCTCAAGGCGCCTTTGGGCACGCCCTCAATCTCGGATTCGCAATTGATAGTAGCCCGATCTCAAATCTATTTTCGAGAACACCGAGGCTCTTCGTTGATCGAAAGTCATCAATACGGGCAACCGGATATTTGTTCTTTATCGCGCTTGTTGTCGACGATAGTCGGGCATAGTCGCATGGTTCCATCCTTCTTCTTCACGAACAACACCGGCGACCCAAGGCTTAAAAACTCCAAAGCAAAACCTCTATCCACCAATTCTTGAACCGAAGTTTTCAACCCTTCAATTCCATGGTGCCATATTATACGAGCTATCGAAATTGGGGTGGTACCAGTACCAATTGATGCCAAATTCTATTTCTAATGTGGTAAACCCTAATTCTTCTGGGAAACATCCGTATTCACAAACCACGGCACGATTCGGTTTCTTCTCCGATTCTTGTCATCGAGTACATACGCAAGGTACGCCGCACCCTTTTCTTACATATTTGGGCCAACATCCGATATTACAAGGCAACCCCTTTAAGTCCGTGGACTCAACCCAATTATTTCATTATTCCAGACCTCAAATCGATAGTCTTGTTTGCAATTTACAACCGATCCGCATGGTCAACCAATCCAAACCAAGAATAACATCGAACTCATCGAATGGCAAAAGCATTAAGTCCACGGAAAACAAGAACCCAACACTAGGGACTTTTCTTGCACACTTTGTTAACAAGCACGAATGACCCAAGGGTTTGACACCAATTACAAACTGAGACTCAATGGGCAAAGTCACGATGCTAAGGCAATATATGAAGGAAGAACCGTGGTCAACAAAGCAATTACATTTGAAAAAGAGTGAAAGTACAATAACATCCGGAGAGGCAAAGATCCTCCGGCAGAGATGGCATAAGTCCCAGCAGAGCACACCTGATCCGATGGTAGCATCTCTAGATCCTCCCGACCGCCAATCGACATTGCCCATATTTCTAGGTGGCCTACCCAGCAAAGGTAGCACCCGGTTTGCACTGACTTGCATTCGCTCATGCATCCTGCAATCCTTCATAAAATGGTCGATCCAATTATAAGGAGCGATCACAAACCAACAGCCCCCGAATGCCATTTGCCACAATGTGGACACTCTCTCTCATCATTTCCGCACCAATCGAGGTGACTCGTGGTCAAGGGGGTCATCGCGTCGCCTAGAAAATCCCAAACCCTAGACCGCTGATCATCTCAAATCTCTTCATGCTTGTTGAAGAGATTTCCAGGACCTTTCAATTCTCCAATCCCCACATCCTTTTTGTTTCTCCTTTCTAAGCTCTTCTTTACAAGCTCGCCAACAAGTACTATTTAACTCGATCTCGAGAATGCCAACAAACATCCTTATATCATCCCAGATCCTCGGCCTTGCAATTGCTTCACAAATGCATTCTCCACCAACTAAAATTTCCCGGACTGAATTACATAGAACCTGCTTAAGATCAAGGAACCCTCCGCTGGCGGGAATCCCATCGATATATTTTTTTTCTAAAAGAAAAGATTCTCAGGCACCACGGTAGTACCCACCAATAGTAGGCGACCAGGAAAGGAGATGGTACACTTTTAACACTCATCTTTGGATATCATCAACACCCTGATAGTGTTATCTAACCATAATTTTTCCGCATCATCATCATCCTAGCCTTAAATTCAAGGGCCCCATGTTTCAATCCTATCGAGGGGGCTTACCCCGACCTTATTGGGTCCCCGAGGTATTGAAAGGGGGGGTTGATTCCGAATGGAGGTGGGGAAAAATGGTTGGTTCGAATGTATTGATTAAACCATTCGCTCATCACACTAAAAGGCTTGCTTAGCCTCCGGATTCCATGGTTGAGAGTCCGCCCCCCTTCGCGAGCAGCGCCACACTTCACATCATCGCTATCCCTTGGGATCGGATCCATTGCTATAAACAAACATGAAGTCAAATTGTCAATTCATCACACTATCATTCATCATTTAATGGCATGTATAGCTAGACCTCAAACACACACGGTAGTCCTAGAATCACTAAACCTGGCTCGATACTTAAAATTTAAACCCCCCAAAAGACCATCCCGGTTGGGACAGGGTTAACAAACCAAGTTCAATTTTTGACCAATTTCCAGTCGGCTGGAAACCGGCCACTGTCGCTTTTAAAATCATATCTGGTTTCAAACCGAAACTGGTTTCAAATTTTCCTGAATTTAGACTCATATACATCCATGGATTTATTTCAAGATTTTGGTCGGGCCAATTGGTACAGTTTATTAGTTAAAGTTACCCAAGTTACAGGGATCGACTGCTTGACCTTTCCGCGGTATAACTTGAATATCTCTCCACAGGGCTTTAATGTTGGTGTCGTTTGTTTCTAATGAAACTAGACTCAAATGGAATCTGTACATATAATATATTCTAATTCTTTTTGGATAATTTATAGTGAATTTTAAAGTTGGACAGGGAACCCAGAAACCATTCTGGCCCTGTCTCACAATAGCTTTAATATCTCTTAACCTGTAACTCCTATGACCGCTTGTTTCTTCCATATGAAAATAGACTCATCAAGGTTCATTTACATAGCTTATTCACTATTTGATTCCATTCCTATGAATTATGGTGATTTTTCACATTCACGCCACTGCAGCTGGCAGCATCTGTTTTAAGGTAGGACTTACCTATTTGGTAGTCTCCATGATTCAACTAATCTTGCCATACATAGGTTCATATATGATCATTTTAACCATGCCAATGGCTGATCATATGACCAACATTCCCATTTCCAAACAATAGCCACATCATGACCCCAAATATATATACATACAACCCACAATAAGTCTAAGTTCATGCTCCCTTTTCGAGCCATTTTCGCATGGCCATACATACTTACATTACAACGTTTAACAAACAAGAGGTAGTCCTATACATGCCATCTCAAGTTCAACCAAAAATTTATACCAAAATGGAGGCTTGATAGTGTGGATGACTTCACTTCAACGATCCCAAACCGATTCCTCGAGCAAATCTAGAAAACTAAGAGCCAAAGCAACGGGTAAGTATTTTTATGCTTAGTAAGTCTCAAGGAATATAATGAACTATAATTTACAGCAATACATTCACATAGCCAAATGCATCATTTCATTAATACACATTCTTACTTCATACTTCATCATTGTATAAGTTCGCAAAGCATCAATCAATTCAATAACTGAAATTCATTAGTCGATTGAGCTTAATGTTGCTCAAACATGTCGACTTTCCAATGCACATATAACGCATCTTATCCTTTGGGCTGTCCGAGTGTACTAATTAAATTCATTTCAGCAACCAACACTCACCTCCAGCCCAAGATTCTTCGAATATAACCGATATAATCACGGCACAAATGCCTTCGGTCTTAGCCCGATAGAATAACTCAGACGAATGCCTTCTTGCCTTAGCCCTGATATAACCACTAGCACAATTGCCTTCGTCTTAACCCGATATAATTTCCAGCATAATTGTTTCGGCTTAGCCCGATATCATTCAATTTCTCATGCACACATACATCAATAATCATTGGACATACATATTTCATTTTCACATTAAGGCTCAAAACATTAATATCATTAGCATATTCGCGGACTTAGCCCGTGGAATTCAAATACTATACACACATAATCAATAATCATACACATCCATATTTCATCTCACATAATTCAAGTAAGGTCACTTCTTGAGGACTTACCTCGGATGTTGTCGAACGGCTTTTTCGCTATTCGATCACCTTTTCCTTCCCTTGTCCAATTTGGCCCTCTTAGCTCTTGAGCTAATTCAAACAAATTCAATTTATTAAAACCTCATTGTGCTTGCTTATCGAATATGACAAGGATTTTAAATGGTCATATGGCCACTCTTTAGCTTGAATACACAATGGTCATGCACATTTTATACTACATCAAGCAATTCAATACAATTTATTTGAGCATCAAGGAAATGCTAAGGCCTTCAATAGGCTACCCAAGGCCTAATATTCATGTACATGTTGAGGTCAATTTTGCACTTAATACCTCACAAAAACAGCATGCAATCTACTAATTTATGCTTTGCACATTGTGGCCCAAAACTTATAATATAGCATCAAGCACTTATATGTGTTAGGTCAATTGTGCTTGCAATTTCACAAGCATTCTTCCACATTTTCTTCTTTAAATCAATATATTCAGCACTTAGTTCATAACCAAACATAATGTGCAATCATATATATGCATATATGAGCATGGCCAATTTTCAAGGTGTCCATAGCCATCCAAAACACAAACTTTTAACTAACATGCAAGAAGCATGAATCATGCTCAAGAATGCATCATGGCCAATATGACAATCATGCTCCTTTTCAACTTTAATCATGATAAAACAAAGAGAAAACTCAAAATCTTACTCATGAGAGAATCCATCATTGCATGCATCATCATCAAGCTTCACACTTAGCATGCAATGGTTTTATCACTATAACAACTTTGGCCAAATACCATTTCCATGGCATACCAAAGATTTGAGCCATGGCTAACATGCACATCAAGTTAGCAACCAAAACATGCATGAAACTCCCAACACAACCTCATACATACCTTAATCTTGATGCAAACTTAGCCAAATCTCCTTTCTAGATCTCTTCCAAACCAAGCATGAAGCAAAAATCCTCCTTCTTCCTTAGTTTTGGCTCAAAGAAAGGATGAACAAAATTTTTTCTTTCCTTCTCTACAACTCACTAAATGGGGTATGCCACCTCTCACACACATTTTTTTTTCATTCTTTTCTTACCCATGCTTATTTGTTTACTATTTCTCCCAATGCCCAACAAAACATGTTTCATGACATGTTTGACCCATATTTTTTTCATGGCCCCATTACTTGTAGAAAGGGGAATTTGACATGCAAGTCCATTATTTTGCATGCATGCTTTAATTAGTCATCACCTATTTCCCATCGCTTTCAAAGTTCACTACTAAGTCCTTTCTTATAATTTAGCACCTAATTAATAAAAATCAGACACAAATATTTACCATACCAATTCCACATACAATAAGTAATGAATATAACACTTAATTATTTTGTGACTTTCGTGGTCCCAAACCACTCCCCTAACTTGG
>NW_026440749.1:0-10977 GCF_025698485.1 Gossypium arboreum | reverse complement strand
TTGCTTGATGCTATATTATAAGTTTTTAAACAATGGCAAGCATTAATTAGTAGATTGCATGCTGTTTTTGGAGGTATTATGCAAATTTTGACCTCAACAAGTACATGAATATTCGCCTTGGGTAGCCCATTGAAGGCCTTAGCATTTCTTGATGTTCAAACAAATTGTATTGAATTGCTTGAAGTAGTATAAAATGTGCATGACCATTGTGTATTCAAGTTAAAGAGTGGCCATATGACCATCTAAAATCCTTTGTCATATTCGCCATAAGCAAGCACAATGAGGTTTTAATAAATTGAATTTGTTTGAATTAGCTCAAGAGCCAAGAGGGCCACAATTGGACAAGGGAAGGAAAAGGTGATCGAATAGCCGAAAGCCGCTCGACAACATCCGAGGTAAGTCCTCAAGAAGTGACCTTACTTGAATTATGGAGATGAAATATGGATGTGTATGATTATTGATTATGTGTGTATGAGTATTTGAATTCCACCCGCTAAGTCCCGGCAATGTGCTAATGATATTAATTGTGTTTGAGCCTTAGTAACAAAATGAAATATGTATGTCCAATGATTATTGATGTATGTGGCATGAGAAATTGAATGATATCGGGCTAAGCCCAAGACAATTATGTTGAAATTATATCCGGTTAAGACCAAGGCAAGTTAGTGGTTATATCCGCTAAGGCCCAAGGCATTCGTAGAGTTATTCTATCCGCTAAGACCAAGGCATTTGTGCACGGATTATATCCGGTTATATTCAAGAATCTTGGGCTGGAGGTGAGTGTTGGTTGCTGAAATGAATTTAATTAGTACACTCGGACAGCCCAAAGGATAAGGCGTTATATGTGCATTGAAAGTCGACGTGTTTGAGCAACATTCCTCAATCGACTAATGAATTTCAGTTATTGAATTGATTGATGCTTTGCTAACTTATACAATGATGAAGTATGAAGTAAGAATGTTATTAATGAAATGATGCATTTGGCTATGTGAATGTTTTGCTGTAAATTATAGTTCATTATATTCCTTGAGACTTACTAAGCATAAAAAATGCTTACCCCGCTGTTTTGGCTCTTAGTTTTCTAGATTTCCGAGGCAATCGGATTTGGGATCGTTGAAGTCAAGTCATCCACACTATCAAGCCTCCATTTTGGTATAAATTTTTGTTTGAACTTGAGATGGCATGTATAGACTACCCCTTGTTTGTTAAATATGTTGTAATGTAAGTGGTTACGTTGTAAAATGGCTCAAAAGGGAAGTATGAACTTAGACTAATTGTGGGTTGTATGTATATATTTTGTGTCATGATGTGGCTATGGCTTGAAATGAGAATGTTGGTCATATGATCAGCCATTGGCACGGTTAAAATGATCATATATGAACCTATGTATGGTAAGGCTAGTTGAATCATGGAGACCACCAAATAGGTGAGTCCTATCTTAAAACAGATGCTGCCAGCTGCAGTGGCGTGAATGTGAAAATCACCAAAATTCATAGGAATGGAATTAGATAGTGAATAAGCTATGTAAATGAACCTTGATGAGTCTATTTTCATATGGAAGAAATGAAACGGTCATAGGAGTTACAGGTTAAGAGATATTAAAGCTATTGTGAGACAGGGCCAGAATGGTTTCTGGGTTCCCTGTCGCAACTTTAAAAATTCACTATAAATTATCCAAAAAGAATTAGGAGATATATCTTATATGTACAGATTCCATTTTGAGTCTAGTTGCATTAGAAACAAACGACACCAGAATTAAAGCCCTGTACAGAGATATTCAAGTTATACCGCGCGAAGGTCGGAGCAGTCGATCCCTGTAACAGGGGTAACTTTAACTAATAAACTGTACCAATTGGCCCGACCAAAATCCTAGAAATAAATCCATGGATGGATATATGAGTCTAAATTCAGGAAAATTTACGAAACCAGTTTCCAGTTTTGAAACTCGAGATATGATTTTTAAGGCGACAGTGACGCAGTTTTCCAGCCTGACTGGAAATGTCAAATTGTGGGCAAAAACATGTGAACTTGGTTTGTTAACCCTGTCCGTAATCGCGATGGTCTCGGTTTTGGGGTGTTACACGATCCCATTTCTACTCGGGTATCGTGATCGCTGAAGTAATCCCGATGGCACTTGATGCCCGCTTTCACTTGTTGACATATTAAACATCTCAAACAAAGTCGAGATGTCTGCTTCATACCATGCCACCAAAACCGATGTTTCGTGTCATTGTACATTTTAGTACTACCCGGTGGATTGACATTCGACCATCGTGAGCCTTTGTTCAAAATCATCAAACAAGTTCAATTCTTGAATACATAATCGAACCTTGAACGCCAAGCAATCATGGTCGCAATCAAATTGATTCTCCTTCAAACACATTCGGCTCAATAACCAATTCGCCGACCTTCCGAGATTCAAGTACTTGTTGAATCAATAACGGTTTGGTCTCTAATTCGACTACTAGCACCTCATCGGGTGAAACGGATAGATGAGCATCCATCGCTCTCAAAGCAAACAAAGGCTTTGCGATTTAAAGCATCGGCCACCACGTTGGCCTTTCCCGTGATAATCAATGATGAGTTCGTAGTCTTTCAACAACTCAAGCCAACGCCTTTGTCGCAGGTTTAAATCTCTCCGAGTCATCAAATATTTTAGACTCTTGTGGTCCGAATAAATGTGACACCTTTCTCCAAACAAGTAATGCCGCCATATCTTCAATGTAACACTATGGTCGCTAGTTCAAGGTCATGGGCTGGATAGTTTTTCCTATGCGCGCTTTAGTTGTCTCGACGCAAGCCACAACTCGACCTTCTTGCATCAACACACAACCTAACCCAAGCAAGGATGCGCCATCAGATATGAAAACTCTTTCCCGACCAACTGTACTAGCACCTGGGCCCTTAAACAAGTTTTAGTCGATCGAAACTTTTTGACAAGCTCACCACTCAAACTTAACATCTTTTTGGAGAGTTTCATTCCGACAGCCTATCATCGAAAAACCTTTCACAAATCGTCGATAGTATCCCAAAGCCCCAAAAAGCTCCTAACTTCGAAATTCCTTGAGGTTTCAATCGATATGGTCAAATTTTGTTCGCACTAATACCCGGAGAGATATCACATGACCCAAGAAGCTAACTCCCTCAACCAAACTCACACTTGTAACTTAGCATATAACCGCTATCCCGTAAAATTCGCAACACTATCCTCGTGTTCGTGTTCGGTCTCATTTTGCGAATAGACCAAAATGTCATCAATGAAGACAACTACGAACCATCCAGATATGGTCCAACATCCGATTCATCAAATCCATAAATACCAGAGGGCATTAGTAAGCCCAAATGGCATCACTAGGAACTCAGAGTGACCATATCTCGCTCGGTAGTCTTGGCGCCAATCTCGACCGCAATGATAATAGCCGATCTCGATCTATTTCAAAACACCAGGTTCTTCATTGATCGAACAAATCATCGAACGCAGAACGGATATTTGTTCTTTATCGCCCATTTATTGTCGACGATAGTCGATGCACGACCTCATGGTTCCATCCTTTTTCACAAACAACACCGGCTCAAGGAGAAAAACTCGCCAAAGCAAAACCTCTATCCACCAATTCTAACCGAGCTAACCCTTTAATTCCTGGTGCCATACGACACGGAGCTATCGAAATTAGAGTGGTACCGTTACCAATTCGATGCCAAACTCTATTTCAACAGGTGAAACCCGCAATTCTTCAGGAAAACATCCGTATTCACAAACCACGCAAGATTCGGTTTTTTTTCCGACTTTGTCATCGAGACATACGCAAGGTACGCCGACCCTTTTCTTAATATTTCGGGCCAACATTGCTGATATACACGAACCCTTTAAGTCCGTAGACTCAACCCAATTATCTCGTTATTCACAAGACCGATCGATAGTCTTGCTTTTGCAATTTAAACCGCATCGTATGGTCAACCAATCCAACCTAAGAATAATCGAATTCATTGAACAAAAGCATCAAGTCCCGAAAACAAGAACCTCAAACACTAGGGGACTTTTTCTACACACTTTGTTGACAAGCACGAATGACCCAAGGGTTTGACACCGACCACAAACCGGAGACTCAATAGGCAATGTCTTATCGATGCTAAGGTTTCGATATATAAGAATGAGTAGAACCAGGTCAATCAAAGCAATCACATTAGTATCGAAAAGAGTGAAAGTATTGATAACGTCAGGGAGGATGCTCCTCTCGGCGCGGATGGCATATGCTCTAGCAGAGCGCTGGTCTCGGATCGAACACCGACGTGGCTCCTCTCGAACCACCCCTACCTCCGAAATCCTAGATCTACCTCTAGTCGCGCCCACTAGATCTTGCACCTTGCATCTTATTCTTCTCATCTAGTTCCGGAATTCTAATGAAGTGGTCCTTCAACCACATCCGAATAAGTCATTAACGGACTTACCCCAACATTCACCTAGGTGTCGCTTCCACATTGGGGCATTCAGGTCGCTTTGACGACATTGCCCACACTAGCTACCGATGTAGCTCGAGTCCGCCAATGGTCTGCTCGATGGAAATTCCACCGCCTCGACTTACTAGTGTCCTCCCGAATTTTACTCGAGAACGGAGCTTTACTCACGATCTTTTACGATAATCTCTTGCTTCAAATTCAGCCTTCTTCTCCTTTCCAAGTTCTTCCCTTGTGCTGCTCGACTAGTATTACTAACTCCTTTATCTCCAAAATACCCACTAGTAGCTTTAAATCTTCATTCAATCCTTCTTCAAATCTTTTGCACATAGCAACCTCATCACCACAATTCGAGCATACCGACTAAGTCTTATTTAACTCATGTTCAGATTCAGACATCATATACCTTTGCTTGAGCTCCAAAAATTCCTTACGCTTCGATCGATGAACCGTTGACTAATATATTTCTTCCAAATTCTTGAAAGAAATCCCAAGTAACTTGTTCTTTGGGACTATGGAAATCAAGGTCCTCCACCAATAGTAGGTCGAGTCTCGAAAAAGATATAGCACACTTAAGACATTCATCGTGTGCATGATACCATCAAACACTCTAATGGTGTTATCAATCAACCCTTTCTAAGATCATCCAGAACTATGGCCTTAAACTCCTCGCCCCACGCTTCCTAATCAAGTCCACAGTGGTTTACTCACCACAGGATCAAGAATCGGGCATCACGGCTCTTGGGGTGGATTATTTAAATTCGGGAATGGTTGGACAGCCGGATTAGTTCGCATACGGAACCCACTCATTCATCATGGTGAAAAGGTTGTTTCGCCCTTCATTTTGATTATTCATGATGACCGAGGCTCAACAGCGTGTCCCTTGCGCAGAGCAGCCGCTACACTTTCAACGCCATCCGCCAAGGGTCTTCTATCCCGGTTCCATCGCTAATCAAAACAAAAATTTCAACCGTCCAAGTCATCACATTATTAAGCACTAACAATTTGGCATGTATAGCTAGACCACACGCCTATGGTAGTCCTAGAACCACTAAACCATAGCTCGATACCATAAAATTGTAACACCTCAACCCGGACTGCCGTGTCGGACACAGGGGTTAACGGCCAAATCTTCAAGGTACCAACCATTTGGCATTTCCAACAGGCTGGAAAACTCGCCATCCGCCTTTAAAAATCATATCTCGAGTTCCAAAACTTGGAAACTGATTCGGAATTTTCCTGAATTTATACTCATATATCCATCCATGGATTTATTTCTAGAATTTTGGTCGGGCCAATTGGTACAGTTTATTAGTTAAAGTCACCCATGTTACAGGGGTCGACTACACTGACCTTCGCGTACAACTTGAATATCATCTCGTACAGAGCTCTAATGCTCATACCGTTTGTTTCTAATGAAACTAGACTCAAAGGGAATCTATTCATATAAGGCATGACTTCTAATCGTTTCTGGATAATTTATGCTAAATTTTCAAAGTCGCGACAGGGACCCAGAAACCGTTCTAGCCCTGTCTCACGAGAACTTTAATATTTCTCAGTATACTGCTCATATGGTCGTTTCTTTCGTCCATATAAAATAGATTCATCAAGGTTCAATTTCATAATTTACTCACTATTTAATTCTACTTCTACTATTTTTAATGGTTTTTCAATCTCATCTCACTGCTGCTGTCCGCAACAGTTACTGCAGTAGACTATGCCAATTTCAAGAATCTTTCCTTGGCCTTAATCATCCATCATACATGACACAAATTATGGCCAACCTTATCAAAATTAAAGTTTCTAAGACTGCTATAGGTTCTAGCATCCCACAACAACCACATAGGCCATTTTCACATGGCTTAAAGTTTACAACCCACGCTCAACAAAATATAATAGCCTATACATGCCAAATGTTCTTCAACAACGAAGACAATACCAAAAGATTTCAGCCGTGTGATGACTTCAACGACGGTTCCGACACGCAAACAATACGAGTCCGAGAGACCTAAAATGGGTGACAAGAAAACACCGAGGAGTTTATAACTCAGAAGTCATAAGCATTCATCAATCCATCGATAAAGTTACTACAACATGAACAATAAACGAGGCTAGGTACTCATCCATATCGAATCTATACCTATAATTCTCTGACCTTTTGGTCCAATCTCATACCAAGTCATACATCCACATTTCATATTCTACACAACAAGATATTTGAAGCATTTTCACACACTAACTCATTTCCACCACAATCATACAATTTCAATCATCACATAGATTTAAGGTTTAAATTCAACCCCGAAAGCATGAACGTATTTCTATTCACATGAGCTCGAGGTACTTACCCGATCCGCTTCCGGATTAACTCGATAATGTCGCACACCTGTACAATTGTAATGCAAAGCATATAGTAAACCGACACTTAGTGCTATAAAATCAGCTCCAATATAGTGTTATATAATCAAATTTGACACTTAGTGCTGTACAAATTTTAAACCGCATACGAGTGCCAATCTTGTCACCGGTCCATTTATACCGCACACTTAGTGCCGAGACCAATACTTTATGCAATTTACCACCTTTATACATTCAACGATGGCATCATTCCATACACATACATTTCCATTTACACATCAATTCATTAAACACAATTGCATATATATTATGATCATTTAAATCAATACCAAATATATGCTTAATGACTTACCTTGTGTTGGGCAAAATGGTTCCAACTCAACTACTCGATGTTCTTTCCTTTGCCTTTGCTTGTTTCTCCACCTCGAGCTTCTTGAGCTTAGTCAATAAATTAACTAGTTTAACCGCCTTGCCAAATATTTATACATATATACATGACATCATCTATACTATCATCATTAATACATCAATTCACAAAATTTTATCTCATGAGCATATGACCCATTTTTACCCCATATGGTCAATGCTTCATTCATTACCCAACTAGCTATTCAACAATTTTCAACCTCATTACCACCCTTTTATGTCTAATTGTCAAATGAGATTATCAACATGCCTATCTATAGTAATGTGCTAAAATTGATGTAACATCACCTACACACTTGATTAAATGGTCAATACCTATACTATCAATTATGGCATCATTTTTTTTATTCTTTCAAACACTTAGTTTTCCTCCCATGAACACTTGGCTCAATTTTTTCTCTTCTAGCATAGCTTCACACCTATTTGTAACATCCTATGAATCCACATACATCACATTTCTACATAAATTTTTTACTTTTCTTTCTACTTCCATTCACAACATCAAAGACACCATAACATATATCATTACAAAGCTTGACACTTAGCATGCAAAATGACATCCAAACAAACCCACCTTAGCGAAACTTAACTCATCTTCATGCCTCACCACCACAACATCAAACATCAAACATCAATGATACCAAGAAGACAACACCCATGGTGAATATCATCCCCATTTCATGGTAAAGGTTTAGACCATGGGTTAGGTGGAACTCAAACTATCAACTAAAAACATGCATGAATCTCATGGATAACATCAACATACCTTAGTCTAGCAAACTCCCATGGATGATTTTTTCAAGCTTTCCTTTCTTCTTAGTACACTGCCAAGCAAGGAGAAAATGAGAGAATGAACACTTTTTTTTTTTCCTTTTTTGTTTTTCTTCATATTCTCTTTTTTTTTTTTTTTTTTCATTTCTTTTATTCTTTCTACATAATCCACTAACTAAACATGTTGGCAACATGTTTCCACTCATAGCATGGCCGGCCATCATGCTTCATTTTGGCTAATTTGACATGCAAGGACAACACTTTCCCACATGTATTAATAGGCCACCTTACATTTGCCTAGCACATTTCTAAATTTTTCACATAAGTCCTATTTGATAAAAATTCACTTACAATTAACAAAATCCAAACATGAAATTTTCACACATGCATATATGCATATAATGAGCATCAATTATGATGGTTAATTATTATTATGACTCGTTAGTGGTCCCAAACCACTTTCCGACTAGGGTCAATTTAGGATGTCACAACAACTCTCCCCACTTAAGAAATTTTCGCCCCGAAAATCTTACCAGAATAGGTTTGGGTATCGCTTTTCATAGAGTTCTCGGTTCCCAAGTAGCTTCTTCCATCCCGTGTTTGAGCCATAACACTTTTACTAACTAACCCTTTTGTTTCGCAACTCCTTCACTTCCGAGCTAGGATACGAACTCGTTCTTCTTCATAACTCATATCGCTTGAATTTCACTCTAATGGACTAATTATGTGCGATGGATTAGATCTATAGCGTCAAGCATCGAAACATGAAAGACGTCTGAATCTTCTAAGTTCGGAGGCAAATCAATCGATATGCAATCGACCGACTTGTTCGAGACTTCATATGGCCGATGAACTCGGACTCAATTTGCCTTTACCAAATCGAGTATCTTTTTCCAAGGCTAAACTTTAAGAAATACTTTATCTCCCACCGATACTCAATGTCTTTTCGCTTCAAATCCGACGATTTATTCACGATCTGCGATTGTCTTTAGACTTTCACGGATTACTTTTACTCGCTCAGCATCTTTAATCAAGTCCACTCAAAATTTTACTTTCACCGAAGTTCGGTCCAAAACAATGGCGACGGCATTATCACGCATAAAGCCTCGTAAGGTGCCATCTTAATACTTGACTAAAAACTATTGTTGTGCTTAATTCAATCAAAGGTAAATATCGTTCCCACGAACCATTAAACTCAAGGACTAACATCTCAACATATCCTCAAGTATCCGAATTACCCGCCGATTGACCATCGATTTGTGGATGAAAAGCGGTGCTAAAATGTAGCTTGGTACCCAAAGCTTTGCAATTTCTTCCAAAATCGCAGGTGAATCTCGGATCTCTATCCAACACAATAGAAATTGCACCTGTAATCTCACAACTGAGAAACGACAATTCATTTAGTTTATCCAATGAAAAATCCAGACGACGGATAAAGGAGCCGACTTAGTGGCCTATCAACAACAACCCAAATCGCATCCTTCTTACTTTGGACAATGGCGTCCGGACAAAAGTCCATTGTGACTCGATCCCATTTCCACTCGCATCTTGATCTCAAGTAACTCAAGGCACTTGATGTTCCGCTTTACTTGTTGACATATTAAACATCTCAAACAAAGTCGTGATGTCTGTTTCATACCATGCCACCAAACCGACGCCAAATCGTTACATCTTCGATTTCCGTGAATTGACATTCGCTACAATGGGCTTCGCTCAGAATCATCGAAATGAGTTCCAATTTTGGAACACACAAATGACTTCAACCTCAAACAATCATCATCATCAATTTGAAACTCGATTCCTTGTTCGAACACACTCAAATGTTTGAACCAATTCATCATCAACTTTCCGAGCTTCACAATTTGATGAATCAATAATGGTTTGGCTTTAATTCATACTAACACATTGCTCCGCAGAATGCATAAGTGTAATTCATCGCAAAGCTAAGTGATTTCGTTAAGGCGTCCAACCACATTAGCCTTTCCGGGTGATAATCAATGACCAGCTCATAATCTTTCAAAATTTCGCCAACGCTTTGTCGAGATTCAAGTCTCTTTGAGTCATCAAATATTTGAGACTTTTGTGATCCGAAAATACATGGCACTTCTCACCAAATAAGTAATGTTGCCATTTTTTCAAGGCGAATACGATGGCATAATTCGAGATCATGGTTGGATAATTCTTCTCATGTGGCTTTAATTGTCTCGACGGAAAGCCACAATCACTCTTGCATCAATACGAACCTATCCCAAGTAGGGAGGCGCCACTATAGATGACAAACTCTTTGCCCGATTGGCGCACTAAAATTGAGCTTCACAAATAAGTTTTCATTGATCAAAACTTTTCCGACATTTTTCCGTCCATTCAACTTAACATCTTTTGAAGTAGCTTCCATGGGTGTGGCTATCATCGAGAATCCTTTTTACAAACCGTTGTAGTAACCAAGAAGTCCCAAAAAGTTGAACCTCAAATATTTCTGAGGCTTCCGGCTATATGGTTGAAATTTTGCCTGTCGACTAATACCCGCAGATACCACATGACCCAAGAAGCTAACCTCTCTTAACCGTAACTCACACTTCTTTAACTTAGCATATAACGCTTATCCCGTAAAATTTGCAACACTAATCTCGGTGTTCAGATGTTCTGGCCTCTCTTGAATAGACCAAGATGTCATCAATGAACACAACTACAACCGTCCAAATATCCTCAAGATCCGATTCATCAAATCCATAAATACCCAGGGCAAGGAGCCCAAACGGCATCACTAAGAACTCGAGTGACCGCACTCGCTCGAAGCGTTTGGGTACATCCGAATCTCCAATCCGAATCGAAATAACCCGATCTCAAATCTATCTTTGAAAACACCGAGGCTCCTTTAGTTGATCAAACAAAACATCAATACGCGATAATGGATATTTATTCTTTATCCACTTTATTCGACGATAGTCAATGCACAACCTCATGGTT
>NW_026440748.1:0-10973 GCF_025698485.1 Gossypium arboreum | reverse complement strand
TATTACTTCATTCAATCGAATCAAAATCTAAGTTTGATATCAAAACTTTCCTGGATGGTCGAACGATTTCGAGGCTATTCAGACTTTTCCTTCCATCGGATTTAGCTCCTTTGCTCTTGAGCTTAATTTAACAAATAAATTGGTTTTATCATTTGAGCATCGAAGAGAATTCAAGATACCTAGCCAATATATATGCTCATTAGGCATCAAAGTCGCATATGTACGAAATCACGAATCGAACTCAACACATTAGTTAATATTCCTCTTAGCAATTTTCTAAGCCAAGAATAGGCATCAATATGCTTGCCTCTAACCGAATGCATGCACACCAATTTCCTCATGTGGCGAATATGCATATCCATGTTGAGGCCAATTATGCACTTAATACCACACAAAAACAGCATGCATTTTACTAACTAACGCATTACATATTGTAGCTCAATACACATCTCTCATGTACTTCATAACCAAACATCATCACAAGCAAATATATACCTTGAAATAGTATATATGTCATGCCAATACATCATGTGCAAACATGTATACACATATAGGTGCAAGGTCAATCTCAAGGGGTTCATACCCATCCAAACACAAATTTTACCAATCAAGTAACAAGCATAAATCATGCTCATGAATGCACCATGGCGAATACATCACAACCATACTCTTTCAACTTCGGTCATGGTTAAACAAAGAATTCAATGTCCTACTCAAGAATACTAAAAAGAAATTTCAAGAGTAGTCAATCCATCATTACATGCATCATCAACAAGCTTCACATTTAGCATGCAATGGCTTTAACACAATATCAACCTTGGCCAAATACCATTTTTCATGGCATAGCAAGGATTTGAACCATGGCTAACATGCACATCAAGTTAGCAACCAAAACAAGCATGAATCTCATGACACAACCTCAACATACCTTAATCTTGATGCAAGTATAGCCAAATCTCCTTCTAGATCTCTTCTAAACTAAAAATGGAGCAAAATTTCCTTCCTTCTTAGAATTTTCAGCCCAAAGAAAATGAGAATGGATGAACCAAATTTTTTATTTTCCTTTCTCTCAACTCACGGCCAAGGGGGGAAGCATGGATGAGACCATTTTTTTTCTTTCTTTGCCCATGCTCTTTATTTTATTATTTCACCCTAATGCACCAACAAAACATGTTTCATGACATGTTTTGCCCATCCACTTTGCCATGGCCGGCCACTTCATGTTGGGGAAATTGACATGCAAATCCTTTATTTTGCATGCATGTTCAACTAGTCATCACACCTTTCCCCATCATACTTTCAAAGTTTACTACTAGGTCCTTTCTAATGAAATTCACATTTATAACTCTTCAAAACATCAAAATGTCACAATGAATTAACAATATTATAGGCATCAAAATAAATTATAAATTATTTTTATGCCTGGTTTTTGGGTCCCAAAACCACCTCCCGACTAGGGTCAATTTTGGGCTTCACAACTCTCCCCCACTTAAGAAATTTTCGTCCCAAAAATCTTACCTAAATAGGGTTGGGTATCGCTCTTTCAAGAGTTCTCGGTTTCCCAAGTAGCTTCTTCATCCCGTTTTGAGCCATAACACTTTCACTAGCGGAACCCTTGTTTCACAACTCTTTCACTTCACGTGATAGGATACGAATCGGTTCTTCCTCATAACTCATATTGGTTTGAATTTCAACCCGATGGACTAATCACGTGCGATAGATCGATCTATCCGTCAAATCGAAACATGAAAGACATCGTGAATCTTTTTGAGTTCAAAAATCAAATGATATGTCCTTGGACCGACTCCTTTGGATATCTCATATGGCCCAATGAACCTGGGCTCAACTTGCCCTTCGGCAATCGAGTATCTTTTTCCAAGGCGAAACCTTGAAAACACTTTATCTCCCACCGATACCGATGTCTTTTTCGTTTTGGAACCACGTTTACTTGATGATGGGGCTATCTTTTTCACGGATTACTTTCACTTTTCTTCAAAGATCTCTAATTAAATCCACCCGAAAATTTTGCTTTCACCGAGTCCCCAAAACAATGGTGTACGGCATTTCTAACCGAAAAGCCTCGGGGTGCCATCTTAATACTTGATTGAAAACTATTGTTAAGCGAGGTTCAATCAAAGGCAAATATCGCCCATGAACCAAACTTCGAGGATGCAACATCTTAACATATCCTCAAGTATCCGAATTATCCGCCGGATTGACCATCGGTTTGGGGGTGAAAGGCGGCTTTAAATGTAACTTGGTACCCAAAGCTTCTTGCAACTTCTTCCAAAATCGCGAGGTAAATCTCGGATCTCTATCCGCCGATGGAAATAGGCACCCTGTAATCTCACAATGGAAACGTAAATTGGCTAGTTTGTCCATTGAAAAACCGTGCGACGGGGATAAAGTGAGCCAACTTAGTCAATCTATCTACCACGAAAATCGCATCCTTCTTTTACTTCGACAATGGCTCGGATAAAAGTCTATTGTGACTCGATCCCATTTCCACTCGGGTATCGTGGTTAAGTAATCTAAGGCACTTGATGTTCCGCTTTCACTTGTTGACATATTAAACATCTCAAAACAAAGTCGGAGATGTCTTTTCATTCCATGTCACCAAAGGCGTTTCAAATCGTTGTACATCTTCGATTCCCGTGGATTGCCATTCGGCACAATGGGCTTCCGTTTATTATCAAATAAGTTCAAATTTTTGGAACACCAGACGATTTTTGAACCCAAACAATCGTCATCATCGATTTGAAATTCGAGTCCTTGTTTGGAAACACTCACTTTTTTGCAACCAACTCATCGTCGATTTTCCGAGCTTCACGAATTTGGCGATCAATAATGGTTTGGCTTTAATTCAGCTACTAACACATTGTCGGGTAGAAAGGAAAGTGTACATTCATCACCAAAAGGAATAATGATTTCGACTTAAGGCATCCGAACCACATTCGACTTTCCCGGGTGATAGTCAATGACCAGCTCATAATCCTTTAACATTTCGAGCCAACGCCTTTTTGGATTTAAGTCTCTTTGAGTCATCAAATATTTGAGACTTTTGGATCCGGATACAATGGCACTTCTCACCAAATAAGTAATGTCGCCATATCTTTAAGGCAAATATGATGGCGCCAATTCGAGATCATGGGTGGGATAATTTTTTCATGTGGCTTTAATTTCGATGCATAGGCCACAACTCGACCTTCTTGCATTCGCAACCCTAACCCTTAAGGGATGCGTCCTATAAATAACAAACTTTTGCCCGTTCGGGTTGCACTAGTTGGGGCTTCACCAAATAAGTTTTAGGTTGATCGAAATTTTTTTTGACATTTCTCCGTCCATTCAACTTAACATCCTTTTGGAGAACCTTCATTTGGGTGACTATCGTTGAGAAACCTCTTACAAATCGCTTTAATAACCAAGCCCCAAAACTCGAACCTCGGTAATATTTCTGAGGCTTCCGTTAAGTATGGCTGAAATTTTGTTGGTTAATTAATACCCTGGATATCACATGCCCCAAGAAGCTAACCTCTTTAACC
Organism: Gossypium arboreum; assembly: GCF_025698485.1. Classification (NCBI taxonomy): domain Eukaryota; kingdom Viridiplantae; phylum Streptophyta; class Magnoliopsida; order Malvales; family Malvaceae; genus Gossypium; species Gossypium arboreum. The sequence continues at coordinate 7,431 of NW_026440748.1, read as the reverse complement.
GAACTCACACTTTTTAACTTAGCATATAATTGCTTATTGTAAAATTTGCGGACTAACCTCGGTGTTAACATGTTGGTCTCATTTCTTGAATAGACCAAGATGTCATCAATGAACACGACTACGAACCGATCCAAATATGGTTCCAAGATCCATTCATTAAATCCATAAATACCGCGGGCATTAGTAAGCCCAAACGGCATCACTAGGAACTCGAGTGACCATATCTGTTCAAGGCAATTTGGGTCTCAATCTCAAATTAAACGATAATAGCCCGATCTCAAATCTATTTTGAGAACCCGGTTCCCTTGGTTGATCGAACAAATCGTCGTCGGTAACGGATATTTGTTCTTTATCGTCCTTTATTAAGTGGCGATAGTCGATGCCATTCATGGTTCCATCCTTCTTTTCACAAACAACCCGGTGCACCCAAGGTGAAAATTGGGAAGCAAAACCTTTATCCACCAATTCTTGAACCGAGCTTTCAACTCCTTTAATTGTTGGCCCATACGATCGGACTATCGAAATTGGGTGGTACCGGTACCAATTCGATGCCAAACTCTATTTCCGCGGTGGTAATCCCAATTCTTGGGGAAAACATCCGGGTATTCACAAACCACTAGCATTATTTTCTAGGTTACCTCGAGTTGTGGTTCCCGGGTTCCCACTTTGATTTTGTTTTGAATAAACTAAATCCTTAATGAAATGATTTCCCACTTTAAAGGGGTCCGGAGTCTAACCCCGAATGCCATTTGCCACAATATTGGCACTCGTTCATCTCGAATCATTGCCAACCCGGGCGATCAAGTGACTCCGGCCCATAGGGGTCGATCGCGGTCTCGTCTAGAAAAGCCCGGTGTCTCTAGACCGGCCTAAGCCATCTCTAAATTTCTTTGATGGTTGTGGGAAGGGCTTTCCCAAGACCTCTTCTAAACTCCCTTGCTCCCACTTCACTTTTCTTTTCTCCATTTGAGTTCTTGGCTTTTTGGCCGCCGACAAGAGCCACAAACTCTCGATTTCCAAAATGCCAACATCGCCTTTATATCATCATTCACCCATCTTCAAAGCATTTACATCACGGTTTAAGAAATGCATTCGCGCTTGGCTAAGCCTCACAAATTTTCGTTAAGTTCGGTCCATGGAACCTTGTTTAAGTTCAAGAAATTTTTCCGTTTTTGATCCATAAATCCCGATATTCTTCTTTGAACTTCGGTTGAAAAGAACTCCCAAATTCGTGCTCCCTAAACTTGAAGTCGAGTACTCCACCAATAGTAGGCGGAATCGCGTAGCAAGGAGATAGTACACTTTAAGCATTCATCGGGTTAATGATAGCTCATCGAGCACTTTCGGATAGTGTTATCCTTGATCAGTACTCCACCAATTTGCATGTTGCATAACAACTCTAACCAAGCTCCTTATCCCATAGTTTTTAGAATTGTGTGATTAAACTATTTCACACCTAACACGCCCTGTTACCTCCTTTAAATGCTTAGAAACCCTTAGTAACTAAGGATCAAAATGTGTATTTAGTAAGTAAAGGATTTAAAGGACCTAATATGGTTTCCTAGCTCATGAAAGATCGAGTTTCCATGGAATGTTTTTCCTAATGTTAATTAAGCATGTTGATAATAAGTTGAGTTTAATTAAAGTAATTGTCCTAGTTTATTTATGTTATAATTGTTGCAAATTGTGTTTAATTTTGTTAAAATCTATTTCATTCATATAGTTTGCATTTAGGATAATTTGCATTAGGGATCATGTACAAAATCCCATCCTCATTGTCAATGATAGGGATCGATGCATCGGAAATATGCTTTGCCCTTTTTAGTGAGTTATATCCAGAATTAGAAGGCCAAATATTAAGGCAAAATTTGAATTGAAACTAGTGATGTTTGGATGCTCCAAACAATGGGCCAATTCAATAGTATGCCCATGGAAGATCCACATCTCCACCTTCGATTGTTTATGAAGGTGAGTGATTCATTCAAGATAGGGTGTTAAAGGCTTGAGGTTGAAGTTGTTTCCGTACTCATTGGAGATCGCACGGAGCATGGCTCAATTCATTGCCACCAAGTTCTATATCAACATGGAAAGGATTAGAGAGAATTTTTGGTTAAGTATTTCCAGCCTACCAAAATGCTAAGTTAAGGAAATGAGATCACAACATTCCAACAATTGGATGGAGTCTCCATTCGAGGCTTGGGAGTGATTCAAAGTCACTTCATAAGTTTCCTAATCATGGGATTCCTCATTGTATCCATTGGAGACATTCTATAATAGTTTCAATGCACATACAAGATTGATGGAGATGCTTCTATGAATGGTGCAATTTTGTCTAAGTCTTATAATGAGGCTTATGAGATCATTGAGAGGATAAATAATAACTATCAATGACCAAAAAATAAAATTTAGGAAGGCGTGGGAGTTCATGAAGTTGATGCCCTCACTTTTATCACCGGTATCGCTTATTTCCTCTATGTTAAAATAGCTTCGCTAATAGTGCTAATAATTTTAACTTAGCCACCAAGTCTTTAAAGTAGTTTCGTGTTCTTGTGGGAAATGTCATTCTTTTAGAATTGTCCATCAAATCCTTTAAATGTGGGAACCAACATCAAAGTAGGATTGGACAAGGACCCAAGTCCAACCTAAAATCCTTCATGGCGTAATCATCCTAACTTTTCTTGGAGCAACCAAAAATAGGCCAAACAATAACTTTCTTGCGATAGACCCAACCAATCTCAAGGGTTTTTCAAAGCTCCAAAACCACCTCAAGGAGGCATCAAATAGTTTGGAGAACTTGTTGAAAGCATACATGGCAAAGAATGACACTTTGATCCAAAGCCAAAAGAACATTGAAAGATTTGGAAAACCAAATGGGTCATCTAGCTACGAGCTTTGTAATAGACCCGAAACCTTGCCGAAAGCGTTTAAGAATCCAAGAAATTTGGCTAAAAAAATATTAAAAGGGTACGAAGTGGTAAAATTTTGGAACCCGATTGTTTGATGTTGAAGATAAGCTGTTGAGAAGAATCAACCGTTGTTGAAATTTTTACACCAAAGGAATCAAAATCCAAAAAGGACAAAAGGTAAATCCTAACTTAGTGAATTGGATATTTTAACATCTTCTTTGGATGCAGATTTACCTAGGAAGAGTTATTCGGTTCAATCGATAGTTCTATCACCTTCATATTTGTAAATATTGGAAAACTCAAGGAAAAGGTGGAATTCAAGAAGTTTTAGATGTTCAAGCGTTAAACATAAATATTCCATTGGTGGAGGCTTTAGAATAAATGCCAAATTATGTGAAGTTTATGAAGGATATACTATCCAATAAGAAATGGGAGTGAGTATGAGATTGTTGCCATGACAAAGGGTAGTGATTCTCGAACAAACCGCCACGAAATTGAAAGAGGAAGATTTACTATAGCCTATAACATTGGTGAATCTTCTGATAAAGCTTTGTGTGACTTAGGGCGAGTATCAACTTGATGCCTAAGTATATTTTCATGTTTTAGGGATAGGTGAAGTAAGGCGTACAACTATGGCCTTCAACTAGCAGATCAATCTTTAGCATGCCCAGGAAAAGATCGAGGATATTTTGGTAAGAGTCAATAAATTTATTTTTCCGCTAATTTCATTGTCTTAGATTTTGAAGTAGACAAAAACCCTTGTTCATCCATGGGAGACCTTTTTAACGGAAGAACATTTCCGATGTGCGGAAAGGTTAACTCAACTTGAGTTCCAAGGCGAAAGCCTAAAAGCTTTTATTCTTTCTTTTTTATTCAATTTCAAGGATGAATACAAATTATGGCATGATTTTCTATTTTTTTCATATAATTTACTTTAATATGTATTTTACCATATTACTCATGCATTAAATCATTGATATGCCAACAACTAATGTCCACTAATGTCATTTCATCATAAGTTTGGTCAAATAACTACATAAAGACCTCACAATTATAAAGCCAAGTCAATTAAGCACTTTTAACATCTAGCACAGTTTTTACCTTTTATGCGATTAGGTCATTTTTGCAAATCAAGCACACAAATAATTAAATTTTCACCGAGACTTTCACACATGTCAATTCACATCATAAAAACGAAAAATAATATTTAAATATTTTTTCACTCGGATTTGTGGTCCCAAAATCACTATTCTTACTAGGGCCAAAAGATTTAAATTCTTCCCCTTAGGGATTTTCGCCCCAAAATGTTCGTTAAACAATTTGGATATTTTTCATAGCATCTTAGGCCCCATGTGGCCTCTACAATGCCATGTCGATGCCACATCACTTTTACTTGAATTTTTTATTTGCAACTCTTTAACCTCTCGAGCTAAAATTTGGATCGGCTTTTCTTTTAAGTCATATCGTAATTTTGATCTCAACGGAGGAATCACGCGAAGGATCGATCTGTAAATCAAGCATCGATCGTGAAACACATTATGAATCTTTTCTAATTTCGGTGGCAACAACAATCTACATGCTTTGGCCCAATACACTCGATAATTTTATACCCGATGAACCTCGGACTCGACTTGCCTTTTCTACCAAACCAAAGCACTTTTTTCCATGGAGACACTTTCAAAACACTTTGCCACCGATCTCAAACTCAATGTCTTTTCTTTTCAAATTCCATATGATTTCGGCGATCGGAAGTTGCTTTTAAACTATCTCGAATTACTTTCACTTTCTATTCCGTTTCTTTTATCAAATCAACCCGTGAATCTTATTTTCCCGAAGTTCCATCCAATACAAAGGTGTATGGCATTTACGACCATATAAAGCCGTATGGTGTCATTTTAATACTCAACTAAAAACTGTTATTATATAAATTCAATCAAAGGTAGATATTGTTCCCGCATTTCAAACTCAAGAATGCAACATCTCAACATATCCTCGAGTATTTGAATAATCCACTCGGATTGATCGTTGCTTTCGGATGAAAAGCAATACTAAAGTGCAATTTAATACCTAAAGTATCTTGCAACTTTTTCGAATGCAATGTAAATTCAGTCTCTATTCGACACTATCGAACAATGGAGAAAATAGTTATATCAATGTTGAATTTATATGAGATATGTGCAAGTACACTAACAATGTTGGTTTTTGATGCTTATACAAATAAAATGTTGATTGAATGGTAATATATTTATTTATATGATCGTTGAATCGGTAAGTATTTAAATTTTTTAAGTGATTTGCAAATGGTAGTAATGCTCAAAACCCCCATATCGTACTTGAGTTCAATAATAGTCTCAACTTACATAATTTTCTTGTATCAACATATCAAAGATAATCATATATGTACAATGAAACATATCATGCTCTTCTTTTTCTTCATAAGCATATATCATTCATTTCATTATATTAATATTTCATGCTCCATCATTTCCATATATTTTATGTATATTTATTTCGATAATAGCTTATATCAAACTTAACTTAAATTTATTATGTACTCATACTTATTTCATTTATCTATCTTCATAATTATTTCATACAACTATTTTGTACATATATTTCCATATGACCAGTTCTTGTAAACATTTCACACAACCATTTCATATAACCATTGTCATCCGATACATATTACCTGAATATCAATTGTTCAACAGATGTTGTAACACCCGAACCGAGACCGTCTTTGAGTCGAACACGAGGTGTTAAACTTAAACCCTTTATTGAGAATTTCCCAAAGTGCCAATCTGTGTACTAGTCGCTTCAAAAATCATAACTTGAGTTTTACAACCGAAAATCAATTTCGTAATTTTTCCCTGAAACTAGACTCATATGTCCATCTACAGAATTTTTTCTAGAGTTTTTGGTCGAGCCAATTAGTACAGTTTATTAGTTAAAGTCTCCTATGTTATAGGGGTCGACTACACCGACCTTCGTTGGTTAAACCGAATAACTCCCTGTGCAGGGCTTCAATACTGATGCCGTTTGTTTCTGTAGAAACTAGACTCAAAGAGGAATTTATATATATGGTATGACTCCTAATTATCTCTGGTTAATTTATAATTAATTTTCAAAGTCGGAACAGGGAATCCAGAAACCGTTTGGCCCCTGTTTAAAACCCAAATATCTTTTAACATACAACTCATATGACTTTTTCGTTTCTTCCATATGAAAATGGATTCATCAAGGTTCATTTACATAATTTATTCACTATTTAATTCCATTCCTACTATTTTTAGTGATTTCTCACATCCACGTCACTGTTGCTGCCAGCATCTATTTCTAGGGTAGACTTTCTCTAACACATAGTTTCTATGATTCAACCACCCTTTACATATATAGTCCAAAAATATAATCATGATGACCCATTCTAATGGCTGGTCGTTGCCAAACATTTCGTTTTAATGAGCATATACATACCAAATGTTGTTAGTCGGTGTGATGACTTCGATGACGGTCCCGAATACGCAAAAAGTCGAGTCCAAGAAACCTAAAATAGGTGACAAGCAAACACCGAATGAGTATATAACTCAAGAAGTCATAAGCAATGCACTAACAACCATTAATAACATTATCGCAAGAGGAAACAAAATGGAACGAGGCTAATTACTCCATTCAAACCGAACTATACCATAGTTCCTTAGACCTTCGATTCAATCATACATCTACATGACCTTTCACTCATTCCGCGATAATTCTTATGTACGTGACTTCAATTTACATTGTCACATAGGTTCAAACTTACCAAGCTCGACCCCAAATATAAACTTAGCTACTGTTAGCCATGAACTCAAGGTACTTACCCGATCCGCTGTCCGTGATCAACTCAATAGTGTCGCACACTCGTGTCAATAGTGATTCAAAAGCATATAGTGAGTCCGCACACCTAGTGCTATATAATCAACTCGCACACTTAGTGCTACATGATCAAACTCGCACACTTAGTGCTGTACAAGTTTTAAACCACGCACACTTAGTGCCATTCTCATGATCACAAATGTTTATACCCGCACACTTAGTGCCAAATCAACAACTCAATACATCTCACCTCTTTTCCTTCCATTCAATACTTCCATCACCACATACACACATGTATATAAATTCATCATTCCTTTCGGCATAATTACATAGACATTATGTCTATTCAAATCAATACAAAATATATGCTTAGTGACTTACCTTGTGTTGGGTAAAACAGTCCAAGTCGGCTACTCGATGACCTTCGCTCTTTCCCTTGCTTGATTCTCCTTCTTTAACTCCTTGAGCTTAATCAATAAATCAACTAGTTTAACCATCTTGCTAAACATTCATAATTCAATTACACATGCATATGTATGTTTGTATATTCGCAACCATCCTCACTTATTACCCATTTAGTCAATTATCTAAGCCAAGATAAGACTTCAATACGGTTGCCTCTAACCAATACATGCACACCAATCTACTTCATTTGGCCAATATGCATGTCTAT
>NW_026440747.1:0-10830 GCF_025698485.1 Gossypium arboreum | reverse complement strand
GTCACTGCAGCTGGCAGCATCTGTTTTAAGGTAGGTCTTACCTATTTGGTAGTCTCCATGAACCAACTAGTCTTTGCCATACATAGGTTCATATATGATCATTTTAACCATGCCAATGGCTGATCATATGACCAACATTCCCATTTCCAAGCCATAGCCACATCATGACACCAAATATATAATACAAACCACAATTATTCTAAGTTCATGTTCCCTTTTCAGCCATTTTCATGGGATATACTTACATCACCACATATTTAACAAACAAGGGTAGTCCTATACATGCCATTTCAAGTTCAACCAAGAATTTATACCAAATGGGGGCTTGATAGTGTGGATGACTTCGATTCAACGATCCCAATCCGATTCTTGAGTAAATCTAGAAAACCGAGGCCAAAATGAGTAAGCATTTTTATGCTTAGTAAGTCTCAAGGAATATAATCAACTCTAATTACAGCAAACATTCACATAGTTAAATGCATCATTTCATTAATGCGCATTCACATAATCATACTTACTTTACCATCCCAACTCTTATGTTCATACACAAATAACCTTATTAACCGAAACTCGCCCATCATAGGAGCGGATATTCAACGCCTACTCCTAAAAGCACACACCGACTTACCTTATCATTGGGAAATTTCAAAGTGCATTAGCTGAAATTTTCCAGCAAGCTCATAATTTTCAAATCACATACCCGAGTTTATCCGGATGTCGGTATTGTCAATCGCCGGGACATAGCCCGTTATGGTAACCCGCACCAAGGCCAACGGACTTTACCCGATATCAGATTTGCACAAATGCCTTCTCTTAGCCCGGATTTAACAACTTGCACGAATGCCTTGGTCTTAGCCCGGATATAGCTACTAGCAAATTGCCTTCGGTCTTAACCCGATATAAATTTCACATAATTGTCTTCGGCTTAGCCCGATATCATTCAATTTCTCATGCACAATACATCAATAATCATTGGACATAATTTTCATTTTCCAATTAAGGCTCAAACACAATTATAATCATTAGCATATTCCCGGACTTAGCCCGGTGGAATTCAAATACCAACACACATGATCAATAATCATACACATCCATGTTTCATCTTACATAATTCAAGTAAGATCACTTCTTGAGGACTTACTCGATGTTGTCGAACGTTTTTCGGCTATTCGATCACCTTTTCCTTCCCTTGTCCAATTGTGGCCTCTTAGCTTTGAGCTAATTCAAACAAATTCAATTTATTAAAACCTCATTGTGCTTGCTTATGGAAATATGACAAGGATTTTAAATGGTCATATACTCTTAGCTTGAATACACAATGGTCATGCACATTTTATACTACATCAAGCAATTCAATACAATTTATTTGAGCATCAAGGAAATGCTAAGGCCTTCAATAGGCTACCCAAGGCCTATTCATGTACATGTTGAGGCCAATTATGCACTTAATACCTCACAAAACAGCATGCATTTTACTAGTTAATGCTTTGCATATTGTGGCTCAAAACTTATAATATAGCATCAAATTATATGTGTTAGGCCAATTGTGCTTGAAATTTCACAATTATTCTTCAACATCTTCTTCTTTAAACCAACTTATTCATCACTTACTTCATAGCCAAAACATCATGTGCAAACATATATATAAATATGAGCATGGCAATTTTCAAGGTGTCCATAGCCATCCAAAATACAAATTTTAACTAACATGCAAGAAGCATGAACCATGCTCATGAATGGCAATATGACAATCATGCCCTTTTCAACTTCAATCATGATAAATCAAAAGAAGGCTCAAATCTTGCTCAAGAGTAGAAATCCATCATTGCATCATCATCAAAGCTTCACACTTAGCATGCAATGGCTTTATCACCATAACAACTTTGGCCAAATACCATTTCCATGGCTTAACAAAGATTTGAGCCATTTAAATGCACATCAAGTTAGCAACCAAAACATGCATGAAACTCCTAACACAACCTCATACATACCTTAATCTTGATGCAAACTTGGCCAAATCTTTCTAGATCTCTTCCAAACCAAGCATGAAGCAAAATCCTCCTTCTTCCTTAGTTTTGGCTCAAAGAAAGGATGAACAAAATTTTTTTCTTTCCTTCTCTACAACTCAGGAATGGGGGATTACCACACACACACAATTTTTTTTCATTTTTTATCACCCATACACCTTTGTTTATTATTTCACCCTAATGCACCAACAAAACATGTTTCATGACATGTTTAGCCCATCCTCCCTTGTCATGGCCCCACCACCTATAAAAGGGGGAATTTGACATGCAAGTCCATTATTTTGCATGCATGCTTTAATTAGTCATCACACATTTCCCTATCATACTTTCAAAGTTCATTACTAAGTCCTTTCGGGAATTCACCCTTATAACACTAAATCAATCATCATAAAATGTCATACATAGCAACATATTATAGGCATCAAAATAAATTTTTAATTATTTTATTTTTGGTTTGGTCCCAAGACCACCTTCCACTAGGGTCAATTTTTGGGTCACAACTCTCCCCACTTAAGAAATTTTTCCCCCCAAAATCTTACCGATAAATAGGTTTGGATATCGCCTTTCATGAGTTCTCGGCCCCAAGTAGCTTATTCTATCCCTTTGAGCCATAACACTTTTACTAGCAAACCCGCTTGTTTCACAACTCTTTCACTTTCGTGATAGGATACGAATCGTTCTTCCTCATAACTCATATTAGCTTGAATTTCAATTTCGATGGACTAATCACGGGATGGATCGGATCTATGCCAAGCATCAAACGTGAAAGACATCGTGAACCCGAGTTCCAAAGTCAAACGATATGCCACCGGATCGACTCGCCGGATATCTCATATGGCCCAACAAACCTCGGCTCAACTTGCCCTTACTACCAACTGAGTATTTTTTCCAAGGCATACTTGAGGAACACTTTATCACCCACCGACACGATATTCTTACGCCGATCCCAGACTTCACGACGGAGGTTATCTTCGATTTTTCACGGATTACTTCACCCCGCTCAAAGATCCCTAATCAAATCCAACCAAAATCTTGCTTTCACCGAGCTCACCAAAACAATGGTTACGGATTTACGACCATAAGGCCTCAGGGGTGCCATTTAATACTTGATTGAAAGTCTTGTTTGGGAATTCAATCAACGGCAAAGCTCCCATGAACCACTAAACTCGAGGAGAACATCTTAACATATCCTCAAGTATCCAATTATCCGCCGGATTGACCATCGTTTGAGGGTGAAAGGCTAAAAAATGCAACTTGGTACCCAAAGCTTGCAACTTTTTCCAAAATCGCAGGTAAATCTTGATCTCATCCGACCGATGGAAATAGGCACCCCATGTAATCTCACAACGAAAACGATAATTCGCTTAATTTGTCCATTGAAAACCGCCCAGGGGAAAAGTAAACTTAGTCAATCGATCTACCACACCCAAACCGATCCTTCTTCTTTGACAATGGGGCCCAAAAAGTCCATTGTGACTGATCCCATTTCCACGGTATTGTGATTTCAAGTAACTCAAGGCACCCGATGTCCGCTTTCACTTGTTGACATATTAAACATCTTGAAACAAAGTGGAGATGTCTGCCCATACCATGCCACCAAAAACCGTTTCAAATCATTGTACATCTTCGACCGTGGATTGCCATTCGCCAATGGGCTTCATTCGAATTATCGAAATGAGTTCAATTTTTGGGACACACCGACGACTTTTGAACCTCAAACAATCGCCATCCGATTTGAAACTCCGAGTCCTTGTTCGAACACACGCATTGCTTTGCAACCAACCTCGTCGATTTTCCCTTTCGAATTTGGTGTGTCAATAATGGTTTGGCTTTCAATTCCACCAAACACCGTGGACGGTGCATAGTGCACATTCATCGTCAGAAGGAATAACGATTACGACTCAAGGCATCCGCAACCATATTCGCCTTTCCCGGTGATAGTCAATGATCCATAATCCTTAAAGAGCCAACGCTTTGTCGCAGATTTAAGTCTCTTTTTCATCAAATATTTGAGACTTTTGTGATCCGGTATACATGGCACCTTTCACCAATAAGTAATGTCGCCAAATCTTTAATAATAATGGGCCACCGAGATCATGAGTTGATAATTTTTCTCATTGGCTTTAATTGCCCACGAAGGCCACAATCACCTTTTGCATTAATACGAACCAACCCAAGAGAGAGGCGTCATATAGATGACAAACTTTTATTTTGCACTAGAATTGGGGCTTCAACAAATAAGTTTTCGCTTGATCAAACCTTTTATTTTCTCCATTCAACTTAACGCCCTTTTGGAGAAGCCACACGGGTATTGAGAAGCCTTTACAAATCGGTTTGAATAACCAAGCCCCAAAAAGCTAACCTCAAAATATTTCTGAGGCTTCCAATTAAGTATTGAAATTTTTTTGCCCACAATACCCGTATACCACGACCCAAGAAGCTAACCTCTCTAACCGTAACTCCACTTCTTAACTTAGCATATAATTGTTGTCCCGTAAAATTTAAAGACTAACCGAGGTGTTCAAGTTTTTCCTTTTTGAATAGACCAAGATGTCATCAATGAACACCATTAATCGATCCAAATATGGTCTAAAGATCCCATTCATTAAATCCATAAATACCTAGGGCATTAGTGAGCCCAAACGCATCACTAGGAACTCATAGTGACCAATCTCGCTCGGGTCTTGGGCACGTCCAATTGATTCGAATTGATAGTAGCCCATCTCAAATCTATTTTCGAACACCGAGGTTCTTCTTGATCGAAAAGTCGTCAATACGGGCAACGGATATTTGTTCTTTATCCCGCTTATTTCGACGATATGGGCAAACCGCATGGTTCCATCCTTCTTTTCACAACAACACCGGCCCCTAAGGAAAAACCCGAGCAAAACCTCTATCCCCAATTTTAATCGAGCTTCCAACTCCTTTAATTTTGGTGCCATACGACACGGAGCTATCGAATTGGAGTGGTACGTACCAATTTAAATTCTATTTCCAAAGTGGTAAACCCGAACTTCGTGGAAAACATCCGTATTCACAAACCACGGCACGATTCGGGTTTTTCTGATTCCTTGTCATCGGCACGCTGTGCCTTTCGACCTTTTCATAGGCCAACATTGGATATTATACCGGCAACCCTTTAAGTCCAGACTTAACCCAATTATCTCGTTATTCCAGACTCAAATCGATAGTCTTGCTTTTGCAATTTACACGATCGATGGTCAACCCATCCAAACCAAGAATAACGTCAATTCATCGAACGGCAAAAGCATCAAGTCCGCCGAAACAAGAACCCAACACTAGGAGACTTTTCTTGCACACTTTGTTGACAAGCACGAATGACCCAAGGGGTTTGACACCAATTACAAACTCAAGAGACTAATAGGCAAAGTCTTATCGATTAAGGTTTCATATATAAGATTGAGTAGAACTTGGTCAATCAACGAATCACTTTAGTATTGAAAAGGGTGAAAGCACCTAATGACATCCGAGAGGCAAGACCTCGGCCAGATGGCATAAGTCCCGCAGGAGCACGGCCCGATCCGATGGGCATCTCTAGATCCTCCGACCGCCATCGACATTGCCCATATTTCTAGGTGGCCTACCTCAAAGGGGTAGCACCCAGTTTCCACTGACCACATTTCCTGCTTCCTGCAATCCTTCCTAAAGTGGTGGCCGATCCACACTTATAGGTGAGGATCAAAACCAAATCCCAATGCCATTTACAATGTTGACCCGCCTCTCCATCATTTCCACCATCTGCATCGGACTGTGGTCAGGGGTCGATCGCCCTCGCCTAAAAAGCCCAAAGCTCTAGACCGGTTCACATCATCTCAAATCTCTTCTGCTCTTGAAGAGACTTTCCCAGGACCTCTTTCGAATTCTGGCCCCACATCGCCTTTTTGTTTCTCCTTTTAAGCTCTTCGACTTTAAAGCTTGCTCAACAAGTACTACGATCTCGATTTGAGAATGCCAAAACATCCTTATATCATCATTCAGCCCATCCTGCATTTAACATAATAGGGACAAATGCATTCTCCGTATCGCCCCAAATTTCCTCATAGTCGGAACACATAGAACCTTGCTTAAGATCAAGAAATTCCCAAGTCACTTGCTCTAGGTACCAGTCGAGTACTCCACCAATAGTAGGTGGAATCACGAGAAGGAGATGGTACTTTTAAGCATTCATCGGGTACAAGATAGCTCATCGAAACCCTTTAGGGTCCAACCAAATTCAGCTCTGATCATCATCATCCGTAGCTTTAAATTCAGTGGCCCCATGTTTTCAATCCTATCGACCGGGGCTTACTTGACCTTATTTGGCGACGGAGGTATTGTAGGTGGGGGTTGCATTTGTCGAATGGAGGTCGGGAGCCGTGTTAGTTCAATGTATTGATTAAACCATTTCATCACACTATAAAAGGCTTTCAGCCTCATCATTCGGATTGTGGCCATAGGTTGAGAGTCCGCCGGGCGCGTCCTAGGGAGCAGCGCCCACTTCCACATCAGCTATTGCTCTTGGGGATCGGACCCATTGCTATAAACAAACTCAAAGTCAAATTGTCGAAATCACCACACTATCGATTCATCATTTAATGGCATGTATAGCTAGACCCCAAACACCTCACGGTAGTCCTAGAATCGACTAAACCGTGGCTCGATAATATAAAATTGTAACACCCTAACCCGAGACCATTGCCGTTTCGACACGAGGGGTTAAAAGCCAAGTTCACATGGTTTGCCCACCAATTTGACATTTCCAGTCAGGCTGGAAGACTGCATCACCGCGCTTTAAAATCATATCTCGAGTTTCAAAACTCGGAAACTGGTTTCTAAATTTTCCTGAATTTAGACTCATATATCCATCCATGGATTTATTTCTAGAATTTTGATGGGCCAATTGGTACAGTTTATTAGTTAAAGTCACCCATGTTACAGGGATCGACTGCTCTGACCTTCGCGCGGTATAACTTGAATATCTCTCTGTACAGGGCTTTAATGTTGGTGTCGTTTGTTTCTAATGAAACTAGACTCAAAATGGAATCTGTACTATAAGGTATGTCGCATAATTCTTTCTGGATAATTTATAGTAATTTTAAAGTTGCGACAGGGAACCCAGAAACCGTTCTGGCCCTGTCTCACAATAGCATTAATATCTCTTAACATGTAACTCCTATGACCATTTCGTTTCTTCCATATGAAAATAGACTCATCAAGGTTAATTTACATAGCTTATTCACTATTTAATTCCATTTCTACGAATTTTGGTGATTTTTCACATTCACGTCACTGCAGCTGGCAGCATCTGTTTTAAGGTAGGTCTTACCTATTTGGTAGTCTCCATGAACCAACTAGTCTTTGCCATACATAGGTTCATATATGATCATTTTAACCATGCCAATGGCTGATCATATGACCAACATTCCCATTTCCAAGCCATAGCCACATCATGACACCAAATATATACATACAAACCACAATTATTCTAAGTTCATGTTCCTTTTCGAGCCATTTTCGCATGGCCGTATATACTTACATCACCACATATTTAACAAACAAGGGTAGTCCTATACATGCCATTTCAAGTTCAACCAAGAATTTATACCAAAATGGGGGCTTGATAGTGTGGATGACTTCGACTTCAACGATCCCGAATCCGATTCTATCGAGGTAAATCTAGAAAACCGAGAGCCAGCAATGAGTAAGCATTTTTATGCTTAGTAAGTCTCAAGGAATATAATCAACTCTAATTACAGCAATACATTCACATAGTTAAATGCATCATTTCATTAATGCGCATTCACATAATCATACTTACTTTACCATCCCAACTCTTATGTTCATACACAAATAACGGCTTCATTAAGGCCGATAACTCCTTCCATCATAGGAGCGGATATTCAACGCCTACTCCTAGCGCAAAGCACACACCGACTTACCTTATCATTGGGAAATTTCACAAGTGCATTAGCTGAAATTTTCCAGCAAGCTCATAATTTTCAAATCACATACCTTCGAGTTTATCCGGATGTCTATCTCAATCGCCGGACATAGCCCGTTATGGTAACCCGCACCAAGGCCAACGGACTTTACCCGGATATCACGATTTGCACAAATGCCTTCGGTCTTAGCCCTGATTTAACAACTTGCACTAATGCCTTCGGTCTTAGCCCGATATAGCTAATAGCACAATTGCCTTGGTCTTAACCCGGATATAAATTTCAGTAATTGTCTTCTGGCTTAGCCCGATATCATTCAATTCTCATGCACACATACATCAATAATCATTGGACATACATATTTCATTTTCGATTAAGGCTCAAACACAATTATAATCATTAGCATATTGCCGACTTAGCCCGTGGAATTCAAATACTCATACACACATGATCAATAATCATACACATCCATGTTTCATCTTACATAATTCAAGTAAGATCACTTCTTGAGGACTTCCTTGGATGTTGTCGAACGGCTTTTTCGCTATTCGATCACCTTTCCTTCCCTTGTCCAATTGTGGCCCCTTAGCTCTTGAGCTAATTCAAACAAATTCAATTTATTAAAACCTCATTGTGCTTGCTTATGGTAATATGACAAGGATTTTAAATGGTCATATGGCCACTTTTAGCTTGAATACACAATGGTCATGCACATTTTATACTACATCAAGCAATTCAATACAATTTATTTGAGCATCAAGGAAATGCTAAGGCCTTCAATAGGCTACCCAAGGCCTAATATTCATGTACATGTTGAGGCCAATTATGCACTTAATACCTCACAAAAACAGCATGCATTTTACTAGTTAATGCTTTGCATATTGTGGCTCAAAACTTATAATATAGCATCAAGCACTTTATATGTGTAGGGTCAATTGTGCTTGAAATTTCACAATTATTCTTCAACATCTTCTTCTTTAAACCAACTTATTCATCACTTACTTCATAGCCAAAACATCATGTGCAAACATATATATACAATATGAGCATGGCCAATTTTCAAGGTGTCCATAGCCATCCAAAATACAAATTTTAACTAAATGCAAGAAGCATGAACCATGCTCATGAATGGTCAATATGACAATCATGCCCTTTTCAACTTCAATCATGATAAATCAAAAGAAGGCTCAAATCTTGCTCAAGAGTAGAAATCCATCATTGCATGCATCATCATCAAGCTTCACACTTAGCATGCAATGGCTTTATCACCATAACAACTTTGGCCAAATACCATTTCCATGGCTTAACAAAGATTTGAGCCATGGCTAATATGCACATCAAGTTAGCAACCAAAACATGCATGAAACTCCTAACACAACCTCATACATACCTTAATCTTGATGCAAACTTGGCCAAATCTCCTTCTAGATCTCTTCCAAACCAAGCATGAAGCAAAAATCCTCCTTCTTCCTTAGTTTTGGCTCAAAGAAAGGATGAACAAAATTTTTTCTTTCCTTCTACAACTCACGAATGGGGGGATTACCACACCACACATTTTTTTTTCATTTTTATCACCCATACACCTTTGTTTATTATTTCACCCTAATGCACCAACAAAACATGTTTCATGACATGTTTAGCCCATCCTCCCTTGTCATGGCCGCCACCACCTATAAAAGGGGGAATTTGACATGCAAGTCCATTATTTTGCATGCATGCTTTAATTAGTCATCACACATTTCCTATCATACTTTCAAAGTTCATTACTAAGTCCTTTCTTGTGGAATTCACCCTTATAACACTAAATCAATCATCATAAAATGTCATACATGAGCATATTATTATAGGCATCAAAATAAATTTTAATTATTTTTATGTTTCTTTTGTGGTCCCAAGACCACCTTCCACTAGGGTCAATTTTGGGTCACAAAATCATGACACATCCAGATTTCATTTTCATTACCAAAGCTCAAACACAAGACACTTATCACACTTGAAATTTTGGCTCAATAGCCACATATAAAGAGCATGATTTTGATTTGCCTAAAACATGATCTAATCAAATCATAATCTAAGTTCCATTACTCAAAACTTACCTCGATGTGGTCGAACGATTTTAGGCTATTCGATAACTTTTTCCTTTCCTTATCCAATGTGGTCCTCTAAGCTCTTGAGCTAATTCAAACAAATTTAACTTATTAAAGTCTCATTATGCTAGTTTATGTTAATATGACAAGGAGTTTAATAGGTCATATGGCCACCCTTTAGCTCAAATACACAATGGTCATGCGATTTTTAATCACATTAAGCAATTTAACACAATTCATTTGAACATCAAAAGAGGACCTCAAGGTACTTAGCCCATATATACATTAGACATTAGAGTCACATATGTACAAATCATAATCAATTCAACATATTAGCCAATATTCCCTTAGCCAATTTTCTAAGTCAAGATAAAGCCATTAATATGCTTACCTTTTAACATACACATCTATGCTAAGGCCGATTGCAACACTTAATACATTCTACAAGTATGGTCACTTGTATTGACTAAACACCATTTTGTTTCAAGTTCAAAACTTGGCTAATACACTATATACACTATTAAAGCATCCTCTCCTTTCCATCAATTCAACACATGCATTACTCATTAATATACAAAATTATATTCGCCTTGGCACACAACTCTAGCCGATTCTCTCCATCTAGCAACTAATGCAAATATGTGCTCATTTGTTAGACTCTACTTCATCTAACAACAACCATATTTCCCTTCTACTTCCTACCATGGCAATGCATCACAACACCATACCATTTCAATTTTGGTCATGGTTAAACAAAGAACTTAATGTCTCACTTCA